>NC_083744.1:642500-942500 GCF_033458585.1 Syngnathus typhle
TAGGCTGCGCTGCCTAGCGGACGGCTGCCCGGGGTTGATCTCGATGTATAGCTCACTAGAATCGGGAGACTTTGCTCTCTCGTGTGTTCTCACGGTAGTGAGGCCGTAGGCATGTCTGATATCTTACGGACCACCCAGGATAGCCGTCTGGGTTACCAAAATCGGCTGAGGCGCAGCTCGGAGAGGGGCTGTTGCTGCTCGAGCGACCTCCCCGTGACGTGCTTGAGGTTGGGCACGTGCGCGGCCAGCGAATCAACCTCTCCGGGGGCCATGGGGACCAACCACCGGAGGCATTGCTCGGGGTCCCCAAACGGCTTGTAGTCACTTCTACGGGCCATGGTTGCAAAAACTCCTTGGTTAGGAAGTCCGTACAGACAGAGGCACAGGATCAGAGCCACAGTCAGTCAGGCCGAAGGAGCGGGTGGACCCCGACTGGCGAAGCTCTTGAGAACTCCTCAGTGGTGTCTGAATCAATGGCCTCCGTTGCCTCTGGTATGAGAGTTGGGGTGGCGGGGGTCGTGTTAGCGCCGCGGCCTGCTCTCCGTGGTGGCGTGGATGAAGAGGCGGGAGAGGGCCCGTCTAGAAAGCGGCGTAGGATGGATCCGAGGCCTCCGGACCAAGTTTTGGTGCATCTGCCTCGAGAGTCCATGGACTGCCCACTGTGTGGGGCGCGTGTGGTTGGTATGCGTAGGTTTGGGTTGCATTGCGCTTCCCGGCATGCGGGTGTCTCCATCGTGTACGGCTGTCGTGAGTGCGAAAGACGAGGTGAGAACAGTCATGCAATTCGGTGTCATGTCTCGAAATGCCGAGGCGTGCGCATGGTGGATGTCGAACAGGGGGTCGCTTGCGATCACTGTGGGCGCCGTTTTCGGACGGCTGTTGGAGTGTCTCAGCATAAGCGACAGGCCCATGCAGCGGAGTGGTTCACGGCTCGTAAAGAGCGGAGCCAGGCTCGTAAGGGTCCAAGGAGGGAGAGGAGGTAGAGCGTGAAGGAGGAGGCTCGGATGGTGAAGCTTATGGAAAAATACAAGAATCATAGGCACAAGAATGTGGTGGTGGCCCAGATGTTGGGAACGGGCAAGTCCGGAGAGCAGGTGAGGTGGAAGTGGGGGTCCCTATGCGGTCGTGCGGCAGGCGGTACGTCTGGTGTGCGTTGGCGAGCCCTGGCTGCCAGGGCGACGCCCCAGAAATGGACCTGCCCCCCGTCGCTTCCAGATCTGGTGGAGAATAGGGTTCTGGAAGAGCTGCTGGCGGGGGGTGAGGAGCACCAGGCCACCGCTGCCTTAGTCAAGAAAGCAGGTCGGGAGCCTAGCTTGATCGAGTCCTCTGCTTTGGATCTCATGAAAGCCCTAGGGGGTAAGGTAGTGTGGCCGACAAAGTCCGCGAGGTCCAGACCTCGAGACCGATGGAGGACGGGTTGGACGAGGCGGCTCGTCCAACGTAGGAGGGTGTTTTACCACCAGCAGCGCGGCTATTCTGAGGCGAGGAAGGGGCTGGCACGGCGGATCTTGGATGGTCTGACGCCCCTTAGGTGTGATTTGCCGCTGGAGTTGGTGGATAGGCACTTCAGGAGTAAGTGGGAAACGGTCAAGCCGTTTTATGGACTGGAGGGCTTCGAGGTGGGACTGACCGCGGATAACGAACCATTCTACCACCCGATCCTGGGCCCGGAAGTTGTATCTAACTTGGCTAAGATGAGGAATTGCTCTGCACCGGGCCCAGACGGGATCAAGAAGCAGGCTCTTCTTGGCTGGGACCCGGACGGTACGCAACTGGCGAGGCTGTTTACGACATGGATGGTGCGTGGAGTCGTTCCCCAAGTCTTCAAGGAGTGCAAGACCCGGTTGCTACCCAAATTGGCTGACCCTACTGAGCTGGGTACTGTGTCAGGCTGGAGGCCTGTGACTATCGGGTCAGTCGTGCTGAGGTTGTTTGGGCGGATAATGGCGATGAGGCTAGCGCGTGCCTGTCCTGTTAGCCCCCGGCAGCGTGGTTTCGTCGCCGGCGCGAGTGGTTGCGAGGAGAACCTCATGATTCTTGACCGGATCATGGGGCACTCGAGGTCGGCTGGCGTGCCGCTGGCAGTCGTGTTCATCTATTTTGCAAAGGCTTTCGACTCGGTTTCTCATGATCATGTCCTGTGTGTTTTGGGAAGCTTGGGCGTGGACAGACGTGTAATCGAGGTGATCCGTCACTCGTATGTGGGCTGCTCGACCAGAGTGGGTTGCGGAGGCGCCTATTCCGAGCCCATTTCCATGAAGGTTGGTGTTAAGCAAGGCGACCCAATGTCCCCACTGCTATTCAATCTCGCTATGGATCCTCTCATCCATAGCCTCGAACGCGAAGGAAGTCACCTGGTCTGGGGCGACCGCCGAATCGCCGCGTTGGCCTTTGCGGATGATCTAGTCCTGCTGAGTGGCTCTGAGGGAGGAATGAAGAAGAACTTGGTGATCCTGGAGGTCTTTTGCCAGCTTACGGGGCTGGCTGTCCAGCCAAGTAAGTGCCACGGTATCTGGATGGGTCCAAACGAGAGCGGCTGCGTAGCTTGGAGGCTGTGTGGGAAGCCGATACACATGGTGACTCCGGGTGAGTCAGTTCGATATCTGGGGGCCACTATAGTGCCGTGGCGGGGAATTGTCTCTGAGGGTCTGGACGAGCAGGTGAGTATGGGGCTGCAAAGAATTACGGCGTCGGCGTTAAAGCCTTCGCAGAAGGTACTGGTGTGCAACACATTCTTACTCCCGAGAGTCACCTTCAGGGCAGTTGTCGGTAAGGTTTCAGCGACCAGATTGAGGTGGCTTGACGGGAAGGTGCGGATGGCTGTGAAGAGGTGGTTGCGTCTCGACCCGTCCACAGCGGGGGGCTTCATCTATTCGCGGACTCGCGACAGCGGGTTGGGCATCGTTAAGTTGTCCGTTACTGTTCCCAGAATACAGGTCAGGCGCACCTGGAAACTCTGTTGGTCTTCGGATGTGTGGTTGAGATCTCTAGCTATTGAGGCGGTGCAAAAACCTGCCTGGTTGAGGTTGTGGGTTGCGGCAGGCGGAGATCCGGGCGGTGTGCCGACACTAGGCACAGGGGGCGCCGTCCCGGCTGCAGTTGCGAGCGCGCTAGTCCTCCCTGACTGGCGGCGTGTGGAAAATCTGGCCTGGGGCGCATTGCGGGTCCAGGGTGTGGGAGTGGACCTGTTCCGTAACGATGCGATCAGTAACACGTGGCTCGCGGATCCTCAGGCTGTGATGTTTCGTCAGAGACACTATCTGGTCGCACTCGCACTGAGAGCGGGTGTATACCCTACCCGGGTGTTTCGAGCGAGGGGCAGGGCCGAGTTGGAAACAGCCTGCAGGCGCTGCGGTGCTGGGTCGGAAACATGTTCGCACATCTTGGGTCAGTGCGCCAATGGTGCGAAGCTACCATCTGCGGGATTATGACTGAACGCCTCTAAGTCAGAATCCCGCCTAGATGCGGCGATACCCCTAGCGCCGCGGCACTCCGGTTGGTCCAGCGATAGCCGGCGGGTGTCTAACGCCCCGGTGCGCAGAGCCGTATGATACTGGCCAGGGGTGCTCCAGTATGAATTTGGGGCATCCCACTCCCGGTAAACGATAAAGCATGTTTGAGAAGAGCCCGGTGCTAAATGACTTGCATACGACCTGATTCTGGGTCAGGGTCTCGTAAGTAGCAGAGCAGCTACATCGCTGCGATCTATTGAGAGTCAGCCCTCGATCCAACCTTTTGTCGGCCGGTGCACCTCCGGGGGCCGGTCGGCATCCCCCCCCCCTGCTGGAGGTGGCGGGTACCAGGGGCAGGGTGGAACTTAGTCGAAGTCAGGGAGGCCGCCGAGGGAGGGAGGCCGGCCGGTCGACGAGGCAGCGTCGGCGGGCGGCAGGCGGGAGGAGGCAGCCTCCCCTTAGTATAACTTAGTCTCCGGAGAATGACAGCGGGCGCGCCTAAGAGGCTGGTCCGGGGATGAGGCATCATCCTCGGGCGGCAGGCGGGAGGAGGAAAGCCTCCCCTTAGTATAACTTAGTCTCCGGAGAATGACAGCGGGCGCGCCTAAGAGGCTGGTCCGGGGATGAGGCAGCATCCTCGGGCGGCAGGCGGGAGGAGGCAGCCTCCCCTTAGTATAACTTAGTCTCCGGAGAATGACAGTGGGCGCGCCTAAGAGGCTGGTCCGGGGATGAGGCAGCATCCTCGGGCGGCAGGCGGGAGGAGGCAGCCTCCCCTTAGTATAACTTAGTCTCCGGAGAATGACAGCGGGCGCGCCTAAGAGGCTGGTCCGGGGATGAGGCAGCATCCTCGGGCGGCAGGCGGGAGGAGGAAAGCCTCCCCTTAGTATAACTTAGTCTCCGGAGAATGACAGCGGGCGCGCCTAAGAGGCTGGTCCGGGGATGAGGCAGCATCCTCGGGCGGCAGGCGGGAGGAGGCAGCCTCCCCTTAGTATAACTTAGTCTCCGGAGAATGACAGCGGGAGCGCGCAAGAGGCCAGTCCGGGGACCAGGCACCCTCCCCGGACAACGAACGGAGCAACGTCCCCCTCCTGAGTGGACAAAAAAAATTCACTCCTGGTACCTAAAATTTTCTCCAGCGGCGGCCTTGGAGTCTAATCTTTCTCCTGGCCGAGAAAAGAGCACTTTCCCCCGGACACCGAACCAGTCAACGTCCCCTTCCTGTGTGGACAAAAAAAATCCACTCCTGGTACCTAAAATTTTCTCCAGCGGGGGCCTTGGAGTCTAATCTTTCTCCTGGCCGAGAAAAGAGCACTTTCCCCCGGACACCGAACCAGTCAACGTCCCCTTCCTGTGTGGACAAAAAAAATCCACTCCTGGTACCTAAAGTTTTCTCCAGCGGCGGGCTGGGAGTCTAATCTTTCTCTTGGCCGAGAAAAGAGCACTTTCCCCCGGACACCAAACTAGTCAACGTCCCCCTCCTGAGTGGACAAAAAAAATCCACTCCTGGTACCTAAAATTTTCTCCAGCGGCGGGCTGGGAGTCTAATCTTTCTCTTGGCCGAGAAAAGAGCACTTTCCCCCGGACACCAAACTAGTCAACGTCCCCCTCCTGAGTGGACAAAAAAAATCCACTCCTGGTACCTAAAATTTTCTCCAGCGGCGGGCTGGGAGTCTAATCTTTCTCTTGGCCGAGAAAAGAGCACTTTCCCCCGGACACCAAACCAGTCAACGTCCCCCTCCTGAGTGGACAAAAAAAAGCCACTCCTGGTACCTAAAATTTTCTCCAGCGGCGGGCTTGGGACGAAAATCAATCTTCCTCCCGAAATTAAACCACTATAGGCGGACGCCAGCCCCAAGCGCCAGCCCCAAGCGCCGGCCCCAAGCGCCAGCCCCGACCGCCACCCCCCGACCGCCACAAGGCGACCGCCACAAGGCGACTGCCACAAGTCGACCGCCACCGGCCCCAAGCGCCAGCCCCGACCGCCACCCCCCGACCGCCACAAGGCGACCGCCACAAGGCGACCGCCACAAGGCGACCGCCACAAGGCGACCGCCACCGGCCCCAAGCGCCATCCCCGACCGCCACCCCCCGACCGCCACAAGGCGACCGCCACAAGGCGGCCGCCACAAGGCGACCGCCACCGGCCCCAAGCGCCAGCCCCGACCGCCACCCCCCGACCGCCACCCCCCGACCGCCACAAGGCGACCGCCACAAGGCGACCGCCACAAGGCGACCGCCACCGGCCCCAAGCGCCAGCCCCGACCGCCACCCCCCGACCGCCACAAGGCGACCGCCACAAGGCGACCGCCACAAGGCGACCGCCACAAGGCGACCGCCACAAGGCGACCGCCACAAGGCGACCGCCACAAGGCGACCGCCACCGGCCCTAAGCGCCAGCCTCGACCGCCACCCCCCGACCGCCACAAGGCGACCGCCACCGGCCCCAAGCGCCAGCCCCGACCGCCACAAGGCGACCGCCACAAGGCGACCGCCACAAGGCGACCGCCACAAGGCGACCGCCACGAGGCGACCGCCACCGGCCCCAAGCGCCAGCCCCGACCGCCACCCCCCGACCGCCACAAGGCGACCGCCACAAGGCGACCGCCACAAGGCGACCGCCACCGGCCCCAAGCGCCAGCCCCGACCGCCACCCCCGCGACCGCCACAAGGCGACCGCCACCGGCCCCAAGCGCGAACCTTGAAAAAGAGACCGCGCCCGGTGATTTACGGGACCCTATTTGGCCCGCGGACCGGCCGGCGGGGCTTCCGTGAAAGCCAGTCCGCCTGTCGAGCTGCCCTGCCGGGCTTGAAAAAGAGACCGCGCCCGGTGATTTACGGGACCCTATTTGGCCCGCGGACCGGCCGGCGGAGCTTCCTTGAATGCTTATCCGCCTTTCGAGCTCTCCTGCCCGGCGTGGGTTTCGCGTCCGCGCCCGGTATATTATGGAAGCCAAAAAAAATTAAAAAAATTCTAAGTGCAAGTGGGACCGGCCGGCGGGGCTTCCTTGAAAGCCCATCCGCCCTCCGAGCTCTCCCACCGGTCGTGGGTTGGCGTCCGCGCCCGGAATATTATGGAAGCTAAAAAAAAAGAAAAAAACATTCTAAGTGCGATTGCTGGCGCTTAAAGGTCTTCCCGGGCGCCTGGAACTCTGCGCGGGGCGTGTTTCGTCCCGTGCGCGGTACCAGGTCGCGCTGGAAGTCTAATATTAATCATAAATATGGCTACATCTTCTCCTCGGCGGTGCTTAAAAAGCGTCCATCCGCTCTCCTGGAGCTTTTTTCCGGCCATCTCACGCGTGCGCACGGCCTCCCGGTGAGCCTGGCACCGCGTGGAGCCGGCCCAGAGTGTCCTCGGACGGCTTTCGGTGCGTTCGCGGCCCGCTGGAACTCTAATATTAATCATAAATATGGCTGCATCTTCTCCTCGGCAGTGCTTAAAAAGCGTCCATCCGCTCTCCTGGAGCTTATTTTTGGCCATCTCAGGCGTGCGCACGGCCTCCCGGTGAGCCTGGCACCGCGTGGAGCCGGCCCAGAGTGTCCTCGGACGGCTTTCGGTGCGTTCGCGGCCCGCTGGAACTCTAATATTAATCATAAATATGGCTGCATCTTCTCCTCGGCAGTGCTTAAAAAGCGTCCATCCGCTCTCCTGGAGCTTATTTTTGGCCATCTCAGGCGTGCGCACGGCCTCCCGGTGAGCCTGGCACCGCGTGGAGCCGGCCCAGAGTGTCCTCGGACGGCTTTCGGTGCGTTCGCGGCCCGCTGGAACTCTAATATTAATCATAAATATGGCTGCATCTTCTCCTCGGCAGTGCTTAAAAAGCGTCCATCCGCTCTCCTGGAGCTTATTTTTGGCCATCTCAGGCGTGCGCACGGCCTCCCGGTGAGCCTGGCACCGCGTGGAGCCGGCCCAGAGTGTCCCCGGACGGCTTTCGGTCCGCTCGCGGCCCGCTGGAAGTCTAATAGTACTGCTCAAAGCGAACTTCAAATCATCTGCTTAATAATGTGGAACGCCATTCTTAAGTAGTTTTTCCTTAATTGGGCTCAACTGGCAGACAAATTATCACCGGTGTCTGAGATTGATTTCAGTGATTCAACGAGCCCTGACACACAATACCGTCCATGAGTTTAATTGAAAAACAAAAAATGTAATCTTTATGACACTTAAATACAATTTGCATAATAATTTGGAACACGGTGTAGATGAGGTAAGATTATCAATAGAGCCAATATATGCTTGAAATATATCATTGGAGCCACCGTGTATCACTATATCCGAGTGGCTAGTGTTGTTGGACCTACGCTGATGACTAGACCTATTGCGAGTTAGCGCCCTTAGATTAGCTTCTATGTCGGGTGCTCTGCCTCCAGGGATACACAATACCATGGCTGGATTTTTAAGTGTGATGTTTTTCAGGTAATGGAGTCAACTATGACTAAGGTGCGAGAGCCAGTAGGCCGAGATGGCTTGGAACGGCTATGCGTCTTGACTGGCTTATCGCGGTTAGCCAGCCGTTTGGGGCTAATGCTAACTGGGCTAGCAGGCTGTCTACAGTCCCTCTAGCAGGGACAACCTCTCTGAGAGAAGGGTGCAGTTGGTGCAAAAAGCCGTACAAACCCCTTGATCCGCAGCCATACTTACGTGTCCGATGATCGACGGTAGACAAACAGCCACGAAGCCTCCGCTGAGAGCCAAACAGTGACGCGATTGAAATGGCAGGAATTGACGGTCCGCGACTTTCAACAATAGTAAACTCCAAAAAGTGGAGTAAAAAGCGAGGAAAAACTAGAAAAGCATATAGAAATGTAGGAATGTAGATCATCTCTCTAGTGACGCTGCGGCGCGCTACGTGGCAAACCGGAAGTATGATACAAAGTGAGGTTAAAAAGATGTAAAATAACACAAAGTAACAGAGAGCGAGTCACCGAGGTGGCCATCTGCGGCGCCATTTTACGATGTAATGATACCAACCAATGCATCTATATAATTTTATCTGCTGCTGACACTGGTTAACGCACATGGATTGAAAACCTGCTTAAATGCTATTTCGCACAAAGAAGTAAGCTCCCTGTCGGGTAATTGAACTCTGGTCTTCCGCGTGACAGGCGGAGATACTGTCCACTATACTAACGAGGAGTGTGCGCTGTAGGGGGCAAATTGTTACTTGGCGGGAGAAAGGAAAGGGATGGGGCGGGCGAGAACGCTCACGGAACACATGCGCGCATAACTATAATGTGGATTTTAACCGTCTGTAAAGGTTTGTAAAACACTTCTGAAATGGGGCAATCTGCTGGTCCGATTCGTATATGCCTGCTTTCAAGTTTATAGAGCACTACCTTTAGTGGGAGCATTAGAGATTAAAGGTGAGGGGGTTATGGTAGGCGGGTTAGCAGGTTAAAGTTTAATTATTAGGGTTTGTTAATTGTTAGGGTTTTAGGGTTAGCATTAGGGCGTGAAGCTGGGGAATTGGGAGCCATAGGCCAACCAGATTCCATTTATTCCATAAATCACTGGCATTCAGTCTTCAGTGCTTCCAATCAGAATGTAACGGGGTCAGCTGGTCTACTATGGGGCTCATTGGTGCAGGGGAATGATTCTCGCCTAGGGTTCTTTGATTACCCGGGTTAAACTCCCGGACGAGCTTTTCTTTGAAACACTGTTGTCTATCGTTGTGTGGACTGTTTGACAGGCCAATGTTACACAGAATGTAACATGGTCTGCGAGCTTTCTTTGAAGCTCATTGGTCTAGGGCAGGAGTGTCAAACTCATTTTTGCCGCGGGCCACATTGTAGTCAAAGTTTCCCTCGACGGGCCATTATGACTGTCAACCCAAATAAATAAACACCTCATATTATATACAGTATAAGCTACAAAACAAACTGACAATAATAATAATTAATAATTGTTTTTTCAAATCAGATGAGTGGAAACTTTTCAAATATTTCAAAAATAATTTTAAGAAGATTCTTGAAAGTTACGACAATTTGCAATTTTAGTATGACATAAATTTAATGCACAATTTGTCGTTGCGGGCCACAGAAAATGATACGGTGGGCCATAACTGGCCCTCGGGCCGCGAGTTTGACACAGGTGGTCTAGGGGTATGAATCTTGCTTTGGGTGTGAGAGGTCCGGGGTTCAACTCCCAGATGAGCCCTTCGTTAAAACATTGCTGTTGATCAACTCGCCCGATTTCATCTGAGGTGCATATCACATGGGCTGTCAATTAAAACGAAACGGGTTCAGTTAATTTACCTTGGGTCTCTTAAATCTTTTGTTTTGATTCTCATCTCTTGCCATCATGTGTCATCCATTGTGCCACTCACCCTACAAGACTGTATCGACTGTAAACTTGTGTGGAAAACTGTCATTGTCCAAAGGAAGGCTGTCTAGGAACAGTGACCAGCAGACAAATTCAACAAGGGAATTTGATTAAACCATAACCCGGATTCGAAACGAACACAACCATTAACCACTACACGATCATGACCTGTATGCAGTAGCGTTAATAGGTTTGGACGTATTTGCCATGATCGTATAGTGGTTAGTATTCTGCATAGTGGCTGCAGCAAACATGGTTTGAATCTGGGTCATGGCATAATCAAATTACTTTGAAGAATTTCTCCCATGTTCACTATTGCTAAACTGCCATCTTTTGGACAATGACGATTTTCCACACAAGTTTACGGTCAATAGCCGTAACTTGTAGGGCGAGTGGCGCAATGGATGAAGCATCATGGCATATTCAAATAATGTCACCCATTTATTTTTATTTTTTTCATTTTTGCAAAAGTGTTACAAGCTTACAAGCCACATATTCCCGTGGGGCTCGTGGGGCAATGGGTAACAAATCTGTCTACAGATCAGAAGATTCCAGGACTCCTGGCCAACTCACATGCCATTTTGTGGTCAACATTAGCCATGTGTAATTTGTGTGAACTTTTGGGTTGAAGTAACTCACAGACACTGTCAACCAATAGTCTTTCCAATTTTGTCTCATCTCAAGTCTTAGGGATCATCGGATCTGCGTAGTAATTGGATAGTTCCACCAACATTTTAATATCAACATTCTTTCATGGTCTGCCTGGCTGAAGATCCTAGAGAAAAGACCCTAAACATGCAACTGCATATTGGCCATAATATAGCATAGAGGCGGCTGCAACCCCAGTTTGAATCTGGTTAATAGCAGAATAAATTTGTTACAGTTGTTTTTTATTCACCCTAAACAGTCTTTCGTTGGACCATGACAAATTTACATACACACAAGCTTACAGAAAATGACAACTTCTCGTGGGGCTAGTGGCTCATTCCTTGCTCTGAACGGACAGCCAAAACGATTCCTAACAAATCCTGTGTGTGTATGGGGGGGCAGGGGTGGGGGGCAAAGGAACCAATCAGATGGCCCGAATCCATGCATGGCCGATGACGGCAGTGATCAACACAGTGGTATTTGAGAAGTGAAATGAAGTTTATATTATTTGCAGACAGTGTGCAATCATTATTTAAGCAAAAGTAGGCAGGTGCATACATTTGGAAACCCATCAGAAAAATGACATCAATATCTAGTAGTTCCTCCTTTTGCAGAAATAACAGCCTCTAAACCAGTGGTTCTTAACCTGGATTCGGTCAAACTATTAAACTTATTCTTTCAACAAGGTGGTGTTCATGCACTTCTGGATGAGTTCCGCTCTATTCTTCTGGCCCAACTCTTTTGGCACAGCCGTTAGGTAGATATGATGACCATGGAAAGTTGTTTGTGAATGATCAGTCTTTGCCTTTCATGTTCATCGGGACTACACTTTTAATAGGTACCTACACTGTGTATTTGGATAGAGACTGCTGAAAGGGGACACATATATGCCTCGTGAACTACATGCATTGCTGCGGGTGAAGAAGTGTGAACAAATAAGTCAGCAGACAAGTTTGCTGATTTATTAGTGCCCAGAAGAGAAGCACTCTGTTCCGTACTGTAACCTGTTAGGTTTGCTCCCAGTTCTTTACAGTTTACCAGTTCGTGACATTAAGCGAGTCCGTCACTCGTATACTCCATCGCTTCTCGGCCTTTTGGCTAAAATCAAGTGTAGTATCTGTTCTTGGGTTTGGGGGATTAAGAGAGCTGACCATAGAAGAGAAAAATTTAACCATAAAAGTGGTGATTTTACCCTTGCTTTTACTAATCAGTTCTGTTTTCATCCCAACAATGAAGGTGATTTTAAATTTGGAATGAGCCATTTTTTACTTCATCTCGAAATCCAAGTTGGAGAGACTGAAGAGGGACACCATGAAGAAAAACAGAAAAAAGGAGGAAAAGGAGTGCCGGACTTAAAGCTCTTCCTCGGAAGCAGATATGTTGCCCTGCACCTGCGAAGCGCGCTCCTTACACCAAATGTCACGTACCGGCGCCACCTGTGACAGGACCACGCCCCCCTATCAGCCGAATCGCCGCCACCTGCCACAGGCTCAGGGACAGCGCTATATCAACGCCGCCAGCGCAGACCCGAGTGTCCGTCTGTCGCATGATATTGCTTCGCTCTCCGGTCCACGACAAATTGGCGTCCATGAAGAATCGAAGATACCGCAGAACAGCTTGTTCTTCCCAGCCTGATTGCCGATCCAGCGCTAGCTCCAGCTACTCCCACCGCAATAAAGTCTCTATCGCTACGCACTTGGCTGTACTGTCCAATCCCTTACACCAAATGCACCAAAAAGCCAAGCAATAACACGATTCTGGATGGGCTCATACCTCCGGAAACTAAAGCTAAAAACCACCGACCAAAGAATTCCTGTGTCTTTTATTTTTCCTTAATCAAGAAGTTTTTGAAGAACTTTAAATTAGAGCAAGAAAATAGTGAAATTTTAACAAATCACAGATCCATGATCTCTGTCCTACAGGAGCGGGAAGCGGTGTGTCCAGTGCGCGGCCTTGCAGTTTGGCGCAACGTCAACCACCCCGCCCTCTCGAAACAAACTTCGGGACCTGTCATGGATGGTGGCCCGTGATGTCCTCCCAGTCAGGTCCGTTATGCACTCTCGGGGCATGTCAGCGCTCTCAACGTGCCCCTGATCTGGCTGTGGCGCCCAGGAGTCAGTGTGGGACCTGCTCTGGTAGTGCAGGGCTGCCGTAGACCTGTGGGCGACCTGCAATTCCCCGCAAGGAAAGCGCTGAATGCAGACCGTGTACTCTATGGGGTGAGACCGTTGAAAATCAAGCAAGAAGACTTTACAAAGCAGTTGCTGACCTTTGCTGCCATCAATGACGCCATGTGGACTTCCAGAAACTTGCTGGTAAGGAAGCACAGACAGATCCCCCCCAGCCCGTGGCTGTGCTCCAAATGGCTGCAGCAACTCTCACAGCTGCACACGGCAAGCCTAGGAGACATCGACCAGGTATTGCAGTACCTCCAGGAACGGTGCACCCCCTCTACTGGTTAAATCAATAGTTCAAAACCAAAACCATTTCAATCCGTTCGCTTCATTCTTACAGGATTACCGTTTTTTTCCGTGTATAGTGCGCCCCCATGTATAGTACGCACCCCTAAAAATGGCATGCTGATGCTGGAAAAAAGCTTGTACCCATGTATAATACGCACCCAATTTTTATGAATTTTTTAAATTTTTTCTTTTTTTTTTTTTAAGTCCCAATGATCGTCACACACACAGGCAGGCAATGGGTCCCATTTTTATAGTCTTTGGTACGGTCTTAACTAGGCTGGATGTAATTTTTTTTGTTGGCGTTGATTTCTCCGACTGCCCGTAAACGCACCACCGCGCACGGGAAAGAGGCGGCTCTGTATGGGAGAGACGTTGAAGAGGAATAAAAACACCCTTGGAAACCAAAACTTGCCCCTCGTCGTGACTCGGAGCCGCAACAAATGTTTCGGATTTGTGTAGGGTACATTGTGAGACAGCAAACGAGCAGGTGATCGAGCAAGCCTTGTCTGATACGAGAGCATTGCGGTCGCATGGAGCGTGTTTGAAGTGAACAGCAGAGAAGAAAGGATTGTGCCGCTCCCGTCACTCTGGTTAGGTTGGCATCGAAAAAAACGCTCTCGGGTGATTTAGAGTGCCGAGTTTATCACTGCGCATGAAGAAATGACCACCTCCAACGTTTGGTTTATGTTTTATAAGCATTTTTAATTTTATTGCTTAAATCGCATTTTCTCGGCGAGCTGAGCACTTTTTCTGAATTGTACCGCTCCCGTCACTCTGGTTAGGTTGGCATCGAAAAAAACGCTCTCGGGTGCTTTAGAGTGCCGAGTTTATCACTGCGCATGAAGAAATGACCACCTCCAACGTTTGGTTTATGTTTTATAAGCATTTTTAATTTTATTGCTTAAATCGCATTTTCTCGGCGAGCTGAGCACGTTTTCTGAATGGTGCGTCTCCCGTCACTCTGGTTGGCATAGAAAAAAGCGCTCTTGGGTGCTTCAGAGTGCCGAGTTTATCACTGCGCATGAAGAAATGACCACCTGCAACGTTTACTTTACACCGTGTTCCAAATTATTATGCAAATTGTATTTAAGTGTCATAAAGATTACATTTTTTGTTTTTCAATTAAACTCATGGACGGTATTGTGTGTCAGGGCTCGTTGAATCACTGAAATCAATCTCAGACACCGGTGATAATTAGTCTGCCAGTTGAGCCCAATTAAGGAAAAACTACTTAAGAATGGCGTTCCACATTATTAAGCAGATGATTTGAAGTTCGCTTTGAGCAGTACTATTAGACTTCCAGCGGGCCGCGAGCGGACCGAAAGCCGTCCGGGGACACTCTGGGCCGGCTCCACGTGGTGCCAGGCTCACCGGGAGGCCGTGCGCACGCCTGAGATGGCCGAAAATAAGCTCCAGGAGAGCGGATGGACGCTTTTTAATGACCGCCGAGGAGAAGATGCAGCCATATTTATGATTAATATTAGACTTCCAGCGGGCCGCGAACGCACCGAAAGCCGTCCGAGGACACTCTGGGCCGGCTCCACGCGGTGCCATGCTCACCGGGAGGCCGCGCACACGGGCGAGGTGGCCGGAAAAAAGCTCCAGGAGAGCGGATGGACGCTTTTTAAGCACCGCGGTGGAGATCGCGGAGCATGAATGACTTCCAGCGGGCCGCGAACGCACCCAACGCCGTCCGAGGGAACTTTGTGACTTCCCCACGCGCTCCCGGGTTCACCGGGAGGCCGCGCACACGGGCGAGGTGGCCGGAAAAAAGCTCCAGGAGAGCGGATGGACGCTTTTTAAGCACCGCGGTGGAGATCGCGGAGCATGAATGACTTCCAGCGGGCCGCGAACGCACCCAACGCCGTCCGAGGGAACTTTGTGACTTCCCCACGCGCTCCCGGGTTCACCGGGAGGCCGCGCACACGGGCGAGGTGGCCGGAAAAAAGCTCCAGGAGAGCGGATGGACGCTTTTTAAGCACCGCGGCGGTGATCGCGGAGCATGAATGACTTCCAGCGGGCCGCGAACGCACCCAACGCCGTCCGAGGGAACTTTGTGACTTCCCTACGCGCTCGCGGGGCCACCGGCAGGCCGTGCACACGGGCGAGATGGCCGGAAAAAGCACCAGCAGAGCGGGTGGACGCTTTTTACGCACCGCGGCGGCGATCGCGGAGCATTATTAGGCTTCCAGCGGGCCCGATTCGGCTCGGCTGACCGCGCAGCGCGACCCGGTACCAAGCACGGGACGCAGCACGCCCCCCGCGCGGAGCTCCAGGCGGCCGGGATGACTTTTCAAAGCTGCCGCTGCAGCTGCGGCGGGGAGTTGCCTCCCTCCGGTGGACACGACGAGTTTTTTTTTTTTTTTTTTTTTTTTTTTTTTTTTCTTTCGGTATGGCGCCGTAAGTGGCTGCCTCCCAGCAGTGTTCTCTCTTTTCCTCTTTATTTCTTTCTTTTCTCCTTTTTCTTTCTGTCTTTTTGTCCATTCGGCGATGCTGGTGCCTTCTACCGCGCCTCGGTATCTCTTCGGATCGGATATTTTGTATTAGTTTTTTTTTTCTTCCTGGGACCGGGATCATCGGTCGAGACCGGCGTAACTCTACGGCGGCTTCCTGCTTATCCGGGCAGTGATGACCGGGTCCCTCGCCTTGGCCTTGCAGCCGCAACCCCTGTGGGGAGTCCGCTCCCTCGTGCTCGTCGGAACCAACGACTTTCGCCATGCTAGCCCCGTGGTGACCATCTGCACGTGCACCCGACTGGGTGCCCGGGACGCTGCTCACACGTTTGCCTGCTTTGTGATGTTTTTCACCGATTCACGACCACGGTCCATTGGGCGCCGTTGAACTGGACTGCCCCTACACCTGTCTATGGACCCCGTGGAGGCTATTTAGTGTGTTTTGGGGTGTTCTCTTGTATTGAGGGGTGCTGGGTGGCCACAGTTACTTTTTTCCCTTGTCTTTTATCTTTGTTTTGCTTTGATGGCTTTTATCTTGAGCACTTTCTGGCTTTCTTTGTGGCGCCGTTGTGTGGCAGCCTTATGAGAGCCTGTTGAGTTGCGCTCATGCCATTTGTGCGTCTTTTGTATACCCACTCTGTGGTATGAATACTGCTGGGGCCTGAATTTCCCCACCCCTGGGGATCAATAAATATTCAATCAATCAATCAATCAATCAAATACACCAGCACTCGCACTTAGAATTTTTTTTTTATTTTATTTTTTATTTATTTTTCTGCTTCCATAATGTAGCGCGGACACTTACCCACGCCCGGCAGGGCAGCTCGGAAGGCGGACTGGCTTTCAAGGAAGCCCCGCCGGCTGGTCCGCGGGCCAAATAGGGTTCCATAAATCACCGGGCGCGGTCTCTTTTTCAAGCCGGGCAGGAGAGCTCGGAAGGCGGATAAGCTTTCAAGGAAGCCCCGCCGGCCGGTCCGCGGGCCAAATAGGGTTCCATAAATCACCGGGCGTGGTCTCTTTTTCAAGCCGGGCAGGAGAGCTCGGAAGGCGGATAAGCTTTCAAGGAAGCCCCGCCGGCCGGTCCGCGGGCCAAATAGGGTTCCATAAATCACCGGGCGCGGTCTCTTTTTCAAGCCGGGCAGGAGAGCTCGGAAGGCGGATAAGCCTTCAAGGAAGCCCCGCCGGCCGGTCCGCGGGCCAAATAGGGTTCCATAAATCACCGGGCGCGGTCTCTTTTTCAAGCCCGGCACTGCCAGGCTGCTGGGCGCCCGCTGCCACGGCTCGGGCCTATTCTACGGAGGGGCCGGCCACCTCCCGTGGGGCCCGTGTGATCTCGCTGCCTGTCCGAGGACGGCGGACCGCGCTCGGGCTTCGCCCACACCGCGACACGCATGGAAGTCGGCCGGTGGCGGTCGGCCGGTGGCGGTCGGGGGGTGGCGGTCGGGGCTGGCGCTTGGGGCCGGTGGCGGTCGGCCGGTGGCGGTCGGGGGGTGGCGGTCGGGGCTGGCGCTTGGGGCTGGTGGCGGTCGCCTTGTGGCGGAAAGGGGGGTGGCGGTCGGGGCTGGCGCTTGGGGCCGGTGGCGGTCGCCTTGTGGCGGTCGGGGGGTGGCGGTCGGGGCTGGCGCTTGGGGCCGGTGGGGGTCGCCTTGTGGTGGTCGGGGGGTGGCGGTCGGGGCTGGCGCTTGAGGCCGGTGGCGGTCGCCTTGTGGCGGTCGCCTTGTGGCGGTCGGGGGGTGGCGGTCGGGGCTGGCGCTTGGGGCCGGTGGCGGTCGCCTTGTGGCGGTCGCCTTGTGGCGGTCGGGGGGTGGCGGTCGGGGCTGGCGCTTGGGGCCGGTGGCGGTCGCCTTGTGGCGGTCGGGGGGTGGCGGTCGGGGCTGGCGCTTGGGGCCGGTGGCGGTCGCCTTGTGGCGGTCGCCTTGTGGCGGTCGCCTTGTGGCGGTCGCCTTGTGGCGGTCGCCTTGTGGCGGTCGCCTTGTGGCGGTCGGGGGGTGGCGGTCGGGGCTGGCGCTTGGGGCCGGTGGCGGTCGCCTTGTGGCGGTCGGGGGGTGGCGGTCGGGGCTGGCGCTTGGGGCCGGTGGCGTTCGCCTTGTGGCGGTCGCCTTGTGGCGGTCGGGGGGTGGCGGTCGGGGCTGGCGCTTGGGGCCGGTGGCGGTCGCCTTGTGGCGGTCGGGGGGTGGCGGTCGGGGCTGGCGCTTGGGGCCGGTGGCGGTCGCCTTGTGGCGGTCGGGGGGTGGCGGTCGGGGCTGGCGCTTGGGGCCGGTGGCGGTCGCCTTGTGGCGGTCGGGGGGTGGCGGTCGGGGCTGGCGCTTGGGGCCGGTGGCGGTCGCCTTGTGGCGGTCGCCTTGTGGCGGTCGCCTTGTGGCGGTCGCCTTGTGGCGGTCGCCTTGTGGCGGTCGCCTTGTGGCGGTCGCCTTGTGGCGGTCGGGGGGTGGCGGTCGCCTTGTGGCGGTCGCTTGGGGCCGGTGGCGGTCGCCTTGTGGCGGTCGGGGGGTGGCGGTCGCCTTGTGGCGGTCGCTTGGGGCCGGTGGCGGTCGCCTTGTGGCGGTCGGGGGGTGGCGGTCGGGGCTGGCGCTTGGGGCCGGTGGCGGTCGCCTTGTGGCGGTCGGGGGGTGGCGGTCGGGGCTGGCGCTTGGGGCCGGTGGCGGTCGCCTTGTGGCGGTCGGGGGGTGGCGGTCTCTTAGGCGCGCCCGCTGTCATTCTCCGGAGACTAAGTTATACTAAGGGGAGGCTGCCTCCTCCCGCCTGCCGCCCGCCGACGCTGCCTCGTCGCCCGGCCGGCCTCCCTCCCTCGGCGGCCTCCCTGAATTCGACTAAGTTCCACCCTGCCCCTGGTACCCGCCACCTCCAGCAGGGGGGGGGGATGCCGACCGGCCCCCGGAGGTGCACCGGCCGACAAAAGGTTGGATCGAGGGCTGACTCTCAATAGATCGCAGCGATGTAGCTGCTCTGCTACTTACGAGACCCTGACCCAGAATCAGGTCGTATGCAAGTCATTTAGCACCGGGCTCTTCTCAAACATGCTTTATCGTTTACCGGGAGTGGGATGCCCCAAATTCATACTGGAGCACCCCTGGCCAGTATCATACGGCTCTGCGCACCGGGGCGTTAGACACCCGCCGGCTATCGCTGGACCAACCGGAGTGCCGCGGCGCTAGGGGTATCACCGCGTCTAGGCGGGATTCTGACTTAGAGGCGTTCAGTCATAATCCCGCAGATGGTAGCTTCGCACCATTGGCTCCTCAGCCAAGCACACACACCAAATGTCTGAACCTGCGACCGCAATGCTCTCGTATCAGACGCTTGCTTGATCACCTGCTCGTTTGCTGTCCCGTGCGCGCACGGAGTGCGGTGGTGCGTTTACGGGCAGTCGGAGAAATCAACGCCAACAAAAGAAATTACATCCAGCCTAGTTAAGACCATACCAAAGACTATAAAAATGGGACCCATTGCCTCCCTGCGTGTGTGACGATCATTGGGACTTAAACAAAAAAAAAAAAAAAATTACATTTTTTTTTTTTAAAAATTCATAAAAATTGGGTGCGTATTATACATGGGTACAAGCTTTTTTCCAGCATCAGCATGCCATTTTTAGGGGTGCGTACTATACATGGGGGCACACTATACACGGAAAAAAACGGTAATCATAACGAGACCCCGTTTCTGGCCCTCTGTTACCAACCACCGACTAGCCTTCCCCGCTCCCGGAGGCAGCGCAACGAGTCACACGCTGGAGCGGACCCCCGTTACACGGTTCCGGACCCCTTTTCCAAATCACTAACCGAGACAGCCATCCTTATCGGGACAACCCTCCTCTCGGCGCAGCCGTCCAGCCCCCCTCCGCGCTCCCCAAGCTAGCCCTGGCCCCGGTAGAAGGCTGACAGCACGTCAATAGAGTACAGCAGCGTTCGGCGACTTACCAGAGCTGCGAAGGAATGACGCCTACTGGGGGGGATCCCTAGTTTCTTGAGGACAGAGAAGTTACTTCGCGGCCATTTCCCACGGGCCCCTACAGGGAAACCCATGACCGTTATCTTACTCCCGCCAACGGCCTTCAAAACCTGGGCTGCCACCGGTTGATAGTGAGCCACCTTTTCTGCTGCTGCCCGCTGCAGGGACGCCCCTACCTCAAAGCGGATGGTCACATCCAGAACCAGAACGGTTTCACCTTTCCTCAGCACCAAATTGGGAAGTCGGACAACAATGCCAGGCGCCACCACGTGCAGCTGCCTGGACACTTCCCAGCCACGCCGTTCTGCCTCCGTGGCCACGAGCTCGCACACCTTGTTGTGGCGTCGTATCCTGCTACGCTTTACGGAAGCGCACTGACCCAAGATGTGCGAACATGTTTCCGACCCAGCACCGCAGCGCCTGCAGGCTGTTTCCAACTCGGCCCTGCCCCTCGCTCGAAACACCCGGGTAGGGTATACACCCGCTCTCAGTGCGAGTGCGACCAGATAGTGTCTCTGACGAAACATCACAGCCTGAGGATCCGCGAGCCACGTGTTACTGATCGCATCGTTACGGAACAGGTCCACTCCCACACCCTGGACCCGCAATGCGCCCCAGGCCAAATTTTCCACACGCCGCCAGTCAGGGAGGACTAGCGCGCTCGCAACTGCAGCCGGGACGGCGCCCCCTGTGCCTAGTGTCGGCACACCGCCCGGATCTCCGCCTGCCGCAACCCACAACCTCAACCAGGCAGGTTTTTGCACCGCCTCAATAGCTAGAGATCTCAACCACACATCCGAAGACCAACAGAGTTTCCAGGTGCGCCTGACCTGTATTCTGGGAACAGTAACGGACAACTTAACGATGCCCAACCCGCTGTCGCGAGTCCGCGAATAGATGAAGCCCCCCGCTGTGGACGGGTCGAGACGCAACCACCTCTTCACAGCCATCCGCACCTTCCCGTCAAGCCACCTCAATCTGGTCGCTGAAACCTTACCGACAACTGCCCTGAAGGTGACTCTCGGGAGTAAGAATGTGTTGCACACCAGTACCTTCTGCGAAGGCTTTAACGCCGACGCCGTAATTCTCTGCAGCCCCATACTCACCTGCTCGTCCAGACCCTCAGAGACAATTCCCCGCCACGGCACTATAGTGGCCCCCAGATATCGAACTGACTCACCCGGAGTTACCATGTGTATCGGCTTCCCACACAGCCTCCAAGCTACGCTGCCGCTCTCGTTTGGACCCATCCAGATACCGTGGCACTTACTTGGCTGGACAGCCAGCCCCGTAAGCTGGCAAAAGACCTCCAGGATCACCAAGTTCTTCTTCATTCCTTCCTCCGAGCCACTCAGCAGGACTAGATCATCCGCAAAGGCCAACGCGGCGATTCGGCGGTCGCCCCAGACCAGGTGACTTCCTTCGCGTTCGAGGCTATGGATGAGAGGATCCATAGCGAGATTGAATAGCAGTGGGGACATTGGGTCGCCTTGCTTAACACCAACCTTCATGGAAATGGGCTCGGAATAGGCGCCTCCGCAACCCACTCTGGTCGAGCAGCCCACATACGAGTGACGGATCACCTCGATTACACGTTTGTCTACGCCCAAGCTTCCCAAAACATACAGGACATGGTCATGAGAAACCGAGTCAAAAGCCTTCGCAAAATCAATGAACACGACTGCCAGCGGCACGCCAGCCGACCTCGAGTGCCCCATGATCCGGTCAAGAATCATGAGGTTCTCCTCGCAACCACTCGCGCCGGCGACAAAACCACGCTGCCGGGGGCTAACAGGACAGGCTCGCGCTAGCCTCATCACCATTATCCGCCCAAACAACCTCAGCACGACTGACCCGATAGTCACAGGCCTCCAGCCTGACACAGTACCCAGCTCAGTAGGGTCAGCCGATTTGGGTAGCAACCGGGTCTTGCACTCCTTGAAGACTTGGGGAAGGACTCCACGCACCATCCATGTCGTAAACAGCCTCGCCAGTTGCGTACCGTCCGGGTCCCAGTCAAGAAGAGCCTGCTTCCTGATCCCGTCTGGGCCCGGTGCAGACCAATTCCTCATCTTAGCCAAGTTAGATACAACTTCCGGCCCCAGGATCGGGTGGTAGAATGGTTCGTTATCCGCGGTCAGTCCCACCTCGAAGCCCTCCAGTCCATAAAACGGCTTGACCGTTTCCCACTTACTCCTGAAGTGCCTATCCACCAACTCCAGCGGCAAATCACACCTAAGGGGCGTCAGACCATCCAAGATCCGCCGTGCCAGCCCCTTCCGCGCCTCAGAATAGCCGCGCTGCTGGTGGTAGAACACTCTCCTACGTCGAACGAGACGCCTCGCCCAACCCGTCTTCCATTGGTCTCGAGGTCTGGACCTCGCGGACTTTGTCGGCCACACTACCTTACCCCCTAGGGCTTTCATGAGATCCAAAGCAGAGGACTCGATCAGGCTAGGCTCCCGACCTGCTTTCTTGACTAAGGCAGCGGTGGCCTGGTGCTCCTCGCCCCCCGCCTTCCAGAACCCTATTCTCCACCAGATCTGGAAGCGACAGGGGGCAGGTCCATTTCTGGGGCGTCGCCCTGGCAGCCAGGGCTCGCCAACGCACACCAGACGTACCGCCTGCCGCACGACCGCACAGGGACCCCCACTTCCACCTCACCTGCTCTCCGGACTTGCCCGTTCCCAACATCCGGGCCACCATCACATTCTTGTGCCTATGATTCTTGTATTTGTCCATAAGCTTCACCATCCGAGCCTCCTCCTTCACGCTCCACCTCCTCTCCCTCCTTGGACCCTTACGAGCCTGGCTCCGCTCTTTACGAGCCGTGAACCACTCCGCTGCATGGGCCTGCCGCTTATGCTGACACACTCCAACAGCCGTCCGAAAACGGCGCCCACAGTGATCGCAAGCGACCCCCTGTTCGACATCCACCATGCGCACGCCTCGGCATTTCGAGACATGACACCGAATTGCATGACTGTTCTCACCTCGTCTTTTGCACTCACGACAGCCGTACACGATGGAGACACCCGCATGCCGGGAAGCGCAATGCAACCCAAACCTACGCATACCAACCACACGCACCCCACACAGTGGGCAGTCCATGGACTCTCGAGGCAGATGCACCAAGACTTGGTCCGGAGGCCTCGGATCCCTCCTACGCCGCTTTCTAGACGGGCCCTCTCCCGCCTCTTCATCCACGCCACCACGGAGAGCAGGACGAAGCGGTAACACGACCCCCGCCACCCAACTCTCATACCAGAGGCGACGGAGGCCATTGATTCAGACACCACTGAGGAGTTCTCAAGAGCTTCGCCAGCCGGGGTCCACCCGCTCCTGACTGTGGCTCTGATCCTGTGCCTCTGTCTGTACGGACTTCCTAACCAAGGAGTTTTTGCAACCATGGCCCGTAGAAGTGACTACAAGCCGTTTGGGGACCCCGAGCAATGCCTCCGGTGGTTGGTCCCCATGGCCCCCGGAGAGGTTGATTCGCTGGCCGCGCACGTGCCCAACCTCAAGCACGTCACGGGGAGGTCGCTCGAGCAGCAACAGCCCCTCTCCGAGCTGCGCCTCAGCCGATTTTGGTAACCCAGAACGGCTATCCTGGGTGGTCCGTAAGATATCAGACATGCCTACGGCCTCACTACCGTGAGAACACACGAGAGAGCAAAGTCTCCCGATTCTAGTGAGCTATACATCGAGATCCGGGCAGCCGTCCGCTAGGCAGCGCAGCCTAGCAACCAACTCGTCAGCCACCGCAGCCCAACCCACTAAGGAGAGGCCTGCCACATAGTGTCAGACTCGCCCCCCGTAAAGCCAGCCAACGGACGACTCGCAACCCAACTGCCCGGAGCTACAAAAGCCCAGAGGGCTATGGAGCTCATCGACGGGGAGGAAAGCGGCCTGCAACAGACTAGCCACCACCCCCCGTATATCACATATTCGCCCCCAAGAGGATTTGAGAAACACATTTAGCAAAGGTCCAAGCGAGCACACAGGTATCCACGTGACACCCACCCACTCGGCCTGGCCTCCGTTCCATACCACTAGGCGCCGCCCACACCAGTGCGCAGATTCGGGTCATCTCGGTCTCGCTACCATACGGTCACACCCTGCGTACCAACAAAGTGCTGAGCGAACGCTAAGCCAGCCTACAGAGGTGTTAGAGTGCGACTCACAGGGAGAGGAACCGTCCGCCCAACGTCAACCTAGGTCGAGGCCGGCAGGGGCCCTCTCCAAGGCGAGCCTATAGTGCCAGTCGGTCAGTTTGGGAAAGTTGGGGGGGTACCCGGTGGCCGTCGGGAACAGACAGGGACCGGTCGGGAGGGAGGGGGTAAGTTTGGCCGCTGGGAACAAGCGCCCACCCTGGGGAGTTTACATACGAGCCAAAGCCGGGAACAGACATAAGCTCGGGAGCCTCGCAGTCTCAAAGACTTTCATCCCTCCATCAGAGATATCAGACCGCACAGAGTCCGAGACACTACCGAACACAAGTAGCGCTCAGGGAGAATATTCTCACCATATGGCTGACAGAGATCAAAAGGCTTCCCTGTCACTAAAGAGAAAGAACCTAGATGAAAGGAAAGCCATGAACTCATAAATGACAAGGCTTTACTTAAATTATTCCAACATTTCCCTCCTGTTTATCACACATCTGCTCAATTTTTACATTACCAAAAACAACCACTTCTCTTGATGTTCAGTTGTCGAATCACAAGTATGAGCACAAATATTTCCACCAAAAAGGACAAATGTTGCGACATCATCATTCGGAAACACACAGATCTGGGAAAAAGTCTGTAAACTCAAGTGCAAAAACTGCATCATCATCATCGTTATCATCAACATGCTGGCGTTCAGACATTAGGCATTCCCGGGCCTTCTCGTCTTCCATGGGCGATATTGCTGTAGTGATGAGACGGTTAAACAGAGCACGGAGACATGGAATACAACAACATCCACACAAGATGAGTATAGCAGTAATTGAGGACACAAGGGCTTTATACTTCCCAAAAGCAGTCATCCACTTGTTGTGCTCTTTCATCCTCGTGTTGAGGGATTGCAAGCTTGCAATCACCTTCGTCAGGCTCCCATCAGGGGCGGTGTCATTCTGGATGAAGGTGCAGCATTGTTCCCTGAACATTGCGCGGACCCTTCCTTTCCCAGACAACAACATTAGGGAAGGCGTGGCTAGCTGTTCGTGCACTGCCTCAAGTCCCGCTTGTGTCCGTTTGCCCAATTTCTGCATGTTGCAATGGATGTAATTTATCCTGTCAACGTTCTTGTTCATCGTCCACTAGCAGCAAATGGAGGACTCCCATCCCGCTTCAATTTGGTCAATTAATTCTTATTAATCAGGAACTCCTCTGGGGACTTTAATTGCATCAAATTCAGTCAGATCATCATCGCCTCTCAAATTTAAAGATATTATGTTTTTATTTTTTCCAGCTTTTTCCAGCTCAGTGGCCTAGTGGTAAAGTGTCCGCCCTGAAACTGGAAGGTTGTGGGTTCAAACCCCGGCCGGGTCATACCAAAGACTATAAAAATGGGACCCATTGCCTCCTTGCTTGGCACTCAGCATTAAGGGTTGGAATTGGGGGGGTTAGATCACCAACTGATTCCAGAGCACGGCATCGCTGCTGCTCACTGCTCCCCTCTCCCCCAGGGTATGGATTAAAATCACATGGGGATGGGTTAAATGCAGAGGACAAATTTCACCACACCCAGATGTGTGTGTGACGATCATTGGGACTTTAACTTTTTTAACTTTAACTTTTTTCCAGATCTTGGCATGTCGGTACATATATACAATTTTGGTTGACTACATTCTCTAAAAGCAATGGTTTCTTTTCTTTTTTTTCTTCAACGGATATTATATAGAACACTGTCGCACATTTCACAATCAGTAGACGTGACAGATTTCATACAATCTTTTGTCGATGGCAACGGTACAACATAAAGAATCGGTCGTAAACCCATACACATGACATTTATTATTTTTCCTGTCTTTGCAGCTTGTTTTGCCATTAGCAATTAATTGTTTATTTTACCAGTTACTCTTATAGTCACCTAAAACAAACTATCCACATCCATTTTAGAGATAGTGATTCCATCCCTTAACATCTACAGTAGTTGTTGACAAGGTATTATTTCTTTACATAACGTTTTTGCCACTGTTAAGGCATTCAGTGTTTATTTTGAAGCCAATTCAATCCATTTTTAGAATGCATCTATTATGACCAGGCATTATAACCTTGTGGATTGTGTTTAGCACATGTTAAACAAGCTCTACAAAAAATTTTTATAAACGTTTTGAATATGAATCAAATTCATATGTTGTATAAAGCTGACTGAACTGCCCTTCCATCCCCCCTGTTGAGCCAGGTGTCAACGCCACGTGACAACACCATGGCTCAATACAGCTGCCCATTTGTATTGTTTTTTTGTTTTTTTCCTTTCTCAATGTGACAACCCAATCCACCAATCGAAAAAAAAATATCAACAAAATAACTGCTGGTAAAGTAATATAATAGTTAACTGTTGTAGTTTCCTAACTTTAACTAACTCAATCGCTCTCTTATTCTCAAATTTTAAATTTAGCTTTGAAATGTCATTATTTCATAATTGTTCATCATCCAATTCCAGAAAGCAAGTTCTTTCCATCTCTCAAATTTTGTTTAACCAAGGCTAGGCATTAAAGGAGCGTGGACCAGTTTCTGCCCATAAACAAATTGCTTGCTTTTTTATTTTTCCTTCCTATCTTTACGAAATCGTTTTTGTTTTGCGGTGCAAATCAGATAGACTACAGATAAATAAATTCTTTAGTGCACCTATATTAGCCAATTTCATCCTTTTAACACATAACACAACACACAGACAACACAAAAACAGCAGAGACACAGCTCACAAACAATACCAACAAACAACGCTGCGCAAACGCCACCCTCTATTTTGACGTTTTGGTTATACTTTTTCTTTTTTTCTTCCTTTCCTCAGTGCCTTTTATCCTTCGTGCAACTATTGTCACACCTTTCCTAAGCATCACAATGCATCAATATCACTTGCTACCACGCCCTCAACACACCCCTGGAGTGGGTATGACCCCACTCCACGCGCAGCCACAGCAAGGGAAGCAAGAGGGGGGGGCCCGGCATTTTCATACTGATTTATCCCAGCCTGGCCAGTACTGGGACAATCAATGCAGTCGTCCCCCACCCGCGCCAACCCAGCAGATAGCTACCTGCAGAGTCCAGAGCCCCACACCTACATCAGTCTCCCCCACAATCAAATTACAATATCAATCACCACCGGAGCCGGCTCCTACAGCCTTTTCACACCACAGTACCACACTCCCCCCTCCACAGTCCAGTCTCAGTGGAGACAATGGAAGGCAGGAAGGCACAGGTGAGACACTGGAGGAGCAAGCTCCTGCAGCCCTCCCACTAACCAATTACAACAAACAACAAAAGCTCAAATCACTTATGTCTGTTTGGGGAGTTCACAACAGCCAAACGTTACAAATGACATACCACAAGACGCAGGTCTTGGAACCACATTGACGACCGCCAAACGCAAATGCCGGGTCAAGGACTGTTCTTCGTCTGTTCTTTGCAACTCTTGTCAAAAGCAACCTTTATTTTTCTTTTGTTTGTATTTGTTTCTTTTTTTTTCCTTACTAGCATCTAACTTACTCAAAATCATTCTTCCTTCAAAGCCACTCAACTACTTGTCCATAGCAGTCTCCAACAACTTCAACCATTCAACCTGTATTTTCCCTTCAGTCGGGCATTCAGTCATCAATGCTCATTTGCATCTCACACACAGCCTCCAAAAAGGAGTCTTTCTATCACATTGGTCCCAATTCATCCAAGCTCGCCACACAACATTCATATACCATTTCCAACTCAAGGTTCCCGATAGAACAATCCACCAATCCAAAAAAAACCTCAACACACAAAAAAACTGCTTGCAAATTAATCAGAGTTTTCTCTTTGTTTTCAAATTCAAAGAACTCAATCTCTCCGATTTAGCTTGCATATAGAAGTTTGTATAATCTCACAACACAACCAATCAATAATTTCCATTAAATGTAGCATACAATGTCTCTGTATTAGCATGAGCGGTCAAAAAAAAGGGGGGGGGGGGGAGCTTGACATGTTGAAAATTTGGCTTTTCCTCTGCCTCGTCCTCCACCCTTTGATTGGTATTGTTTCACACGACGACACTCTTTTGACCAGTGTCCACGTTTCCCACAGTTCCAACAGTTGTCAGAACCTGATGGGGGTTTTGAATTATATGACCATGTTGGTCTCTAACTCTTCCTCTGCCCCTTTGGGAACTTTGGAAGAAGACTGTTGTATCTTCATTTAGATCATTATCATCATCTAGATCAGGGGTGGGCAAACTTTTTGACTCGCGGGCCGAACTGGGTTCTAAATTTGGACCGGAGGGCCGAACCAGGAGCAGATGGACGTAGTGTTTGTGTGAAGTAATATAAGGGACCTGTAAAGGTCATTGCATAAAAGATTTTGGCCTTTAGTAGGTAGTAAAGCATGGATATTCCAAATACGTTTTTTGAAAACAAATGCATTTATTAACAGCATTAAAAAAATAATAATAATTCACTAAAAAACTGCTATCAGTGATTTTTTGCTAGTGCGTCATAGTCTGGAGTAAAATTTGTTGTGGCAATTCTTAGGAGAGATCTGAGGTGTTGGTCCGTTTACCTCGATCTGTGACGGGTTGATGTTGACGTTCATGTGGCTGAACGTCACGTCGCGTACATCGAGCCAAATTGGCCACTCTCTTTTAAACACTTGGCACTGTGTGCACCTTGCTTTTTTCCTTGGGCGACTCATTTTAATGGAAGGATTCCCGGGGAAGGTTTGTGGGTGGCTTTAGCGCAAAACTGCATCTGAAAGCTCAGCGCGCAAATTACAAGAATGCTTTCGTCACGGCCCACGCTCTAAATTTGGGACTGATACAAATAGAGCGCGAGTGCGCCATGTACACGTACACGCACTTGTGAGTGTGCACCGAGCTTTCTGACACGGCTTCCGGTAGTAAATGCGCAGGCGAGCGCTTCTCCATCTACTGGGGAAACGCAGTCATTGCAGGCAAAAAAGTTTAATAATACAATTTGTTCAGGGTTGGCGGGCCGGATTAAACGGTCCCGTGGGCCGGATGTGGCCCGCGGGCCGTAGTTTGCCCACCCCTGATCTAGATGAAATACGTCAGAACATTTGCCTTTCTCAATCGTCACAACGCAAGCAGTGTCTGCTTCCACCAAGTGTTTCCTCACCCAGTTGCCTAAGTCGGGGGGGGGGGGGGGGGGGAAACCAGCGAGGAGCGCATTTTTAAGATGTTGCTGATAAGCACTCTCAGCTGTATCATCGACTGGGATGCCTCTGTGCACCCGGAATTCTTTTCCAAATCTTAATTGAATGGTGGTCTCATCATTTTTTATCTTTCCATTTTTTGTCTCTTGAATTTGTTCTCTTCTCTCTTGTGAAGCTTTCAACCACATTCTAGCACAATTCAACTCTCTCTCTTTCCTTTTCTTTTTCAGTCCCTTTGTCGTCCTATTTACACTCTCCTCCAAAACATCAACCACTATCTTCCACACTTCAACTTTCAACTTCCCTTCTACTCCATACTTTTTTTTCCACTTCGGCATGTATTGCACAAAATTAAGACATTTACTCGCCATGAACTTCTCATCTCCTTCAAGAGCTAGGGATTTACCGGTTTTATTTCCCATCTTAATTTGGTATTTTAGGTTTATACAATTTTTACGTTTTTTCTTTCTTTGAGGATCCTCAATGCAGGTTTAAATTGACCTTCCACCAAATTCTCTTTGCAGTCAATTTATCCTACTAGTCGCACTCTCTCAACCACACAACATTCATGCAAACAGCTTGGAACAACGGACAAAAAAAAAAAATCTACGCCCTTCTTCAATTAGGAAAAAGAAACTCTGTTTTTTTTCTTAGCCCGTTCCTTCCACTGGGACTTGAACCCAAGCTGTTCTTTGGCCGGAAAAACGTACAAAGAAAAATCTACGCTCTTCTTTGTTTAACAAAAAAGAAGCTCCGTGTTTCTTAGCACGTTCCTTCACTGGGACTCTAACCCAAGCCAGATCCCTCAGCTTGGAAAAACAGACAAAGAAGAATCTACGCACTTCTTCGATGAACGAAAAAGAAGCTCTGCTTTTCTTAGCCTGTTTCTTCCCCTGGGACTTGAACCCAAGCTATCTCCCGTGCACCTTTTACGCGTTTCACCACACAATTCTTAACTTACCCGTCCCCTGGTTTGTTGCACTGCCGGACCCCGTCAATCCACCTCTGGCAGACGAAGGCAGACCTAAGATGCTGGCCCAGCGAAGACATTCTCTTCCCAGGACTTTCTTTTCCAGGTCCTCCTAGAGGACGCTGGCTTGTCGACAATGCAGCACGTCCTCCTCCGTCAGCCAGATGGCGGGTATGAGGGCTCCGGGTCATGGCACCAAAATGTTAGGGTGGTGCTCACTCTAACTTATTTTGCAAGAACCACACTGCAGACAAGTTAGTCGTTTTAGAAACCTGCAGGCGGAGAGTTCACTCGTCGCTGTGCTTACAGCGATGGTCGAATGAAGTCTGACTCAGGCCTCGTCAGGTGCATATTTATTGAGAGAAACAGAGTGGGGTTGAAAGTGGGGGTGTGGGAACACAGGATGGGGTGAAGCCGCTCCCCTGCTGATCAAAGCATAGCAGGGGGCCTTTTACGACGTTCTGTAAACAAAGCAAATTTGATTGCTTCCTCTGCAGCTAGTCAATAAGTTGAAAAGATCTTGGCACTTTGGTCTACTACTTTTGTTAAGACAGGACAAGCTGGTTAAATTATTACAGTTTACATTCCAACATAATCATACGATAAAGATATTCTGTAAACCCTGACATATTTCATCTGTGAATCTTTGTAGATAACCCTTTTCAAAAACGCCTCTTAGTTTGGAAAGTCGGACTGTCTCGCCTGGAGCGAATTGGAACTTGATCCCCCGGCGGAAGGGATTGTTTGCATACAGGTTGGTGAAAACAATGTCTCTATTATCCTCGTTTACATCATTAGGTGTCATTTTTATACTAGTATGAAAACTGTCATTATAGCTGATAATCGTCGTGTTTCAAAGCTGCCACCATCGTACCTGTGCCGAACAAACCTGCTCCGTCCTGCTTCAATGACTACCGCCCCGTGGCACTTACGCCCATCATCATGAAGTGCTTTGAGCGGCTTGTCATGGAGCACATCCGTTCCGTTCTCCCCCCCACCATTGACCCCTTCCAGTTTGTGTACCGAGCCAAACGGTCCTCTGAGGATGCCATCTGCTCTGCCCTCCACTCGACCCTCACCCACCTGGAGAGAAGGGACTCGTATGTGAGATTGTTGTTTGTGGACTTCAGTTCTGCCTTCAACACCGTTGTGCCACAACGTCTCATCAGCAAACTTGACAGGCTGGGCCTCAGTGCCTACCTCTGCAACTGGCTACTGGACTTCCTCTGTCAGAGGCCACAGGTGGTACGTGTTGGCAACAAAATCTCCGCCAGCATCACGCTGAGCACAGGAGTCCCCCAAGGCTGCGTGCTCAGTCCGCTGCTCTTCACCCTCCTGACGCATGACTGCACTGCAACCTACAGGGACAACCGCATGGTGAAGTTTGCTGAAGACACGACTCTGGTGGGTCTCATCACCGAGGGAGACGAGACTCAATACAGGCTGGAGGTTGACCTTCTGACCACGTGGTGCAGGAACAACAACCTCCTGCTGAACGTCGACAAGACCAAGGAGATTGTTGTTGACTTCCGGAAGGGTCACACCCAACACCTGCCGCTGACCATCGACGGTGCTGTGGTGGAGAGAGTGAGGAGCGCCAGGTTCCTGGGGGTGCACATCAGTGAGGATCTCTCCTGGTCCAGCAACACCGCATCACTGGCGAAGAAGGCCCAGCGCCGCCTGTACTTCCTGCGGAAACTCAGGCGAGCGAGCGCTCCTCCGGCCGTCATGACTACATTTTACCGTGGCACCATTGAGAGCGTCCTCTCCAACTGTATTGCTGTTTGGGGTGGCGGGTGCACTGACTACAACTTGAAGGCCCTGCAGCGCATAGTGAACACGGCTGGTAAGATTATTGGTGCTTCACTCCCCTCCTTGAAAGACATTTACATCTCCCATCTCACCCGCAAAGCGACCACGATTGTGAGTGATGTGAGTCACCCCGCTCACTCTTTGTTTGAGCTTCTGCCCTCTGGGAAGAGGTATGGGGGCCTGCGCTCCCGCACCACCAGACTCAACAACAGCTTCATACTCCAGGCTGTTAGGATCCTGAACTCGCTTCCCCTTTCTGCGTAGCGTCCTGTACTTTTGCGCTACGCTTACTGTCTGCTGTATGCACACTGGCTCCGTTTTGCTCCTCTTATTTATTGTGTCATCTGTTTAATTATTATTTATTTATCATTCTTATTATTTATTGTTTGTGCCTTCTTGTTTTTATATTGTGTCGTTTACTTGTATGTCTATCGTGTAATATGTCTTGTCACCGTGGGATAAAGAAAACATAATTTCGGTTTCTTTGTGTGTCTTGACATGTAAAGAGATTGACAATAAAGCCGACTTTGACTTTGACTTTGACAATGAACGTGCTATATGCATGAACAACATAGTCTTATGCACCTATAACTTGACATCTTCAAGATCTATCAATAACTACCATTAAACAATTATCATATATGGTCCAGACAATTATGACAATAATATTCCCATGAAACCTTAACTTTGGGTGAGGGTGGACTACCTCGAAATATACCGAATTATAGCAAAAAAACGATGTCGTAAGGCGTCGTACGGCGTCAGCACTAATTTGTTTTCAATAAAAACATGAAGAACTCACGTTTGCGTCAGTCAATTTTAATTTTTATAAAGGATTATTCTCATTTGATGTCTTTAAATTCATCCGCGTTCTGCCATTGAAGTGGGGTGCATTCAAAGACCAGTCGTACAGACGGGAACGTTTTGTGATGCACCCTGCTTCAATGGCAGAACGCGGATGAATTTAAAGACCTCAAATGAGAATAACCCTTTATAAAAATTAAAATTGAGTGACGCAAACGTGAGTTCTTCATGTTTTTATTGAAAACAACATAGTGCTGAAGCCGTACAACATGGGTTTTTCACTTTCCAAATAAGGGGTCGTCACTAATTATTTGTGTTTAGATAAATGTCTGAGCTATAATGGTGTAATTAATGATTAAAACTTGAAAGTATCTGTTTATTGTATTCGTTTATATGTTTAATAAAGACAAAGCCATCACAAAACTGTTGTAATTATTTAGATTTTGATCTAAATTAGCCTTGAATAAAGACTAAGCAGTCACATGAATTAACAGAAAAAATGGACAGCCGGACTCGGACTCGGACTTGGACTCATGGTCAAGAGGCCGGACTCGGACTCGGTGCAAAAATCCGACCGAGTCCACAGCCCTGGTCTTCACGGACATCTTTAACATTTCCCTGCAGCAGGCCATCGTCCCATCATGTTTCAAGGCTGCCACCATCGTACCTGTGCCGAAGAAACCTGCTCCGTCCTGCTTAAATGACTACCGCCCCTTGGCGCTGACGCCCATCATCATGAAGTGCTCTGAGCGGCTTGTCATGGAACACATCAGATCCATTCTCCCCCCTACCATAGACCCCTTCCAGTTTGCGTACCGAGCAAAACGGTCCTCTGAGGATGCCATCTGCTCTGCCCTCCACTCAGCCCTCACCCATGTGGAAATAAGGGACTCGTATGTGAGATTGCTGTTTGTGGACTTCAGTTCTGCATTCAACACCAATTTACCACAGCGACCCATCTGCAAACTCAACAAGCTGGGCTTCAGTACCTACCTCTGCAACTGGCTACTGGACTTCCTCTGTCAGAGGCCTCAGGTGGTACGTGTTGGCGACAAAATCTCCTCCAGCATGACGCTGAGCATGGGGCCCCCCAAGGCTGCGTGCTCAGTCCGCTGCTCTTCACCCTGCTGATGCATGACTGCACTGCAACTTACAGTAGCAACCGCGTGCTGAAATATGCCGACGACACGACTCTGGTGGGTCTCATCACTGGGGGCGACGAGACTCAATACAGGTCGGAGGTCGACCTTCCGGCCACGTGGTGCAGGGACAACAACCTCCTGCTGAACGTCAACAAGACCAAGGAGATTGTTGTTGACTTCCGGAATGGGAATCACCCAACACCTGCCACTGACCATCGACGGTGCTGTGGTGGAGAGAGTGAGCAGCACCAGATTCCTGGGGGTGCACATCAGTAAGGACCTCTCCTGGTCCACCAACACAGCATCACCGGCGACGAAAACAGCGCCGCCTGTACTTCCTGCGGAAACTCGGGCGAGCAACTGCTCCTCCGGCCGTCATGACTACATTCTACCGTGGCACCATTGAGAGCATCCACTCCAGTTGTATCGCTGTTTGGGGTGGTAGCTGCACTGAATACAACATGAAGACCCTGCCATCATCATCATCATCGGCGGTCACTCGGGTCGAGTATGACTGTCTTCTTCTCAGGGTCGTCTACTTGTGGGTCCGCAGGTGGGGGTAGAGGCCGATCCGCGATCCACATAGTTTTTGTGCAGTGTGGGCAGGGGAAAGTGGTGGTGGGTTGTGGTCGTGCTGGAGTCTGTTTTTGTCTTTCCTTTCGGAGTTGTCGTTTGGTTTCTGCGACACGGCTGAGTTCCTTTTCGTGATGTGCTGCACCTTCTTGCACCGCTGCCCTTCAGCAGTTCCTGTTCAATGCGATGCGCTCCCAGTCCGGAGATGTTATTTGGAATTTCTTGAGATTGGTCTTGAGGTTGTCCTTAAAACGTTTATTTTGCCCGCCCGGGGCTCGCGGACCTCTCTCCAGCTGGGAGTATAACATCTGTTTGGGGAGGCGGGTGTCAGCCATGCGGATGAGATGTCCTGTCCATCGGAGTTGGTGCTGCATTATTAAGGTGGTGATGCTCGGTATCCTGGCTTCCTCCAGAACGCTGAAGTTTGTGCGTCTGTCCTCCCATTTGATCCTGAGTATTTTCCTCAAGGTTCTCTGGTGGTGTTGTTCAAGAGCTCTTAGGTGCCTGCTGTAGGTTGTCCATGATTCTGCCCCATAAAGTAAGGTGGGGAGAACCACAGCTTTGTAAACCAGGAGTTTGCTGTCAACCCGGAGGTCTCTGTTTTCAAATACTCTTTTCCAGAGTCTGGCATACGCTCCACTGGCACAGCTCAGGCGATGGTTGACCTCAGAGTCAATGTCCGCTTTGGAGGAGAGAAGGTAGCCAAGGTAGGGGAAGTGGTGAACATATTCAAGTGCATTGTTGTCCACATTTATGATGGGTGGAGTAGATGGCTGGTTGGGTGGGGGTTTATGTAGCACCTGGGTCTTCTTGATGTTCACGGTCAGACCCAGGGCTCTGTATGCCTTAGCGAAGGAGTTCAGGATGCCCTGGAGGTCTTCTGCAGAGTGTGCTGCAATGGCATTATCGTCTGCATACTGGAGCTCCACGGCCGTGGTGGTTCTGATCTTAGTTTTGACTTTGAACCTGTTAAGGTTGAAGAGCCTGCCATCAGTTCTGTACCATATTGGGATTCCGTGTGGTAGTTCTTTGTTGATGAGGTGGAGCATGGCGGCAATGAAGACAGAGAACAGGGTGGGTGCAATAATGCATCCCTGTTTGACCCCTGTCTCGACAGTGAAATTCTCAGTCAAGGAGCTGTTGTTGAGCACTGTGGCTGTCATTCCGTCATGTAATAAACGTAGCATTCTGACGTATTTGTCCAGGCAACCATACCTCAGAAGGATGCTCCATAGGGCCTGGTGATCCACTGTGTCAAAGGCTTTTGTCAGATCTATGAAAGCCATGAGCAAAGGCTGTTTATGCTCACGGCATTTCTCCTGGAGTTGCCGTGCTGTAAAAATCATGTCTGCAGTGCCTCTAGTTGGGCGAAAACCGCACTGCGATTCTGGGAGAATTTCCTCAGACAGTGGCAGTAGGCGATTGGCAAGAACACGGGCAAGTACTTTGCCAACTGTTGAAAGGAGCGAGATGCCCCTATAGTTTCCGCAATCCGCTTTGTCCCTTTCTTGAAAATGGTCACTATCAGAGCATCCCTGTGCTCCGAGGGGAGTACCGTTTTTTTCCGTGTATAGTGCGCCCCCATGTATAGTACGCACCCCAGACAGTCACCACACTGTCCTTGACAGATCGGGGTCAGAGTCCAATGGCAAGGAGACCAAGACGACTGGTGATCCTTTTCTGCTGCAGCCTTCATCCGCCTTCCCAGCCGTTGTGACGCCACCCCTTAGGTCAGCCATCCTCCTCCGCCTGGTCCACGGTTGAGGTCTTCACTATTTACCCATAGCTGGAGCTGTTTACCCACAGCCGGGACAGTGGTTGATGGGCAGTAGCGCGTGTCCACACACCGGTGGGCCTACATGCCACATCTCTGGGGCCCACTGCTGCTCCGAGATCCTGCACAACTTAGCCTGTGTTACACAGTTGCCGTGTGTGGCCACGAGGAGGTGTGTGCAAGTCTTGGCAATGGAGAGGCTGTGTACCGGCTGAGGAGGCTTACACACTCGGCTCCTCTTTTCACCCCCGGAAACAGAGAGCTAGCCGGTGGCGGTAGCTGAAAGCAGAAAAGTGGCAAGCAGAGGCAGCATGCAGCATGCACAAACTACAGGCACTACTACTCCAACACTACTGCACTGACGCATCACAGGCCCTGTGTGCTGATGTAACACACACACACACAAGGCTGATGCAGCACATAGTGAACATGGCTGGTAAGATTAGTGGTGCTTCACTCACCTCCCTGAAGGACATTTACACCTCCCATCTCACCCGCAAGGCGACCACGATTGTGAGTGATGTGAGTCACCCCGCTCACTCTTTGTTTGGTCTTCTGCCCTCTGGGAAGAGGTACAGGAGCCTGCGCTCCCGCACCACCAGACTCACCAACAGCTTCATTCTCCAGGCTGTTTGGATCCTGAACTCTCTCCCCCCTTCTACGTAGCATCCTGTACTTTTGCGCTATATTCTGCTGTATGCACACTTGCTCCATTTTTGCTCTTCTTATTTATTATGTTATTTGTTTATTTATTATTTATTCATTACTCTTATTTATTCATTGTTTGTGCCTTCTTGTTTTTACTTTTTGTGTTGTTATCTTGTATGTATATTGTGTACTATGTCTTGTCACCGTGGGATAGTGGGAACGAAACCTTGATCTCTTTGTGTGTCTTGACGTGAAGAAATTGACAATAAAGCTGACTTTGACTTTGAATTGCCGCGCGCAACAACCGTGCGCAATGGCCGATCGGAAAGGCCGTGCGCAATAGCTGATTGCAACGGCCGCGTGCAACGCCCACTCCACACTTCCTCTCGGTTGAAAATGTACAAAGTGCGAAGGCCCATTTGTGTTGAATTCTCTTCGATGTTCTGCTGGTCTCCAAGATCAAACGGTGGATAGGTGGCTGGCTCAGGGAAGGAAAACTTCAGTGACACACGGCTGATTGGGGAAAGATTTTATTCAACCGATGTCAGATTTGAAGTGTCTCTCTTCTGTACATTTATGTATCCATTTCTTATGTTCGAGCCACCTCACTGTTCAAATCAGTCATCATTCTGAAACGACGCTCATGTAATCTTTCCAAAATGGTACAACTACTCAAGTCTTTTCAATATTCGTTATGCAAACTAATTGTCCTAAAATGTATAATTAAACATTTGCCCTGTAATAGAAGCTTTAATGCAGTCACACGTTCAGAAATTTCCCCTAATCCTTGTTTCTGGCCCCGTCTTCCTCCGACATTCAATGACCTTCCAAACTTTTGTTGTGTATTGTGCCACTGTCCATTCCCTAATCGCTGTATGATTGATCTTTTGTGCTTTGTCATTGAAAAACCTTATACCTTAAACCTCCCAGTTCAGTGGCCTAGTGGTAGAGTGTCCGCCCTGAGACTGGAAGGTCTCATACCGGCCGGGTCATACCAAAGACTATAAAAATGGAACCCATTGCATGAGGCGGGACAGTTTGCAGGTTCCTTTTGATACGTAATGACACATGACAATGTGTCAAAGGGGGGAGTGGGAAAATAGAAACGGGTGAGTAGATTTAGATTTTTAATTGTGAGATTCAAAGTTTGTTTCCCAAATTCACTTGTTTTTTTAAGATTTAACAGGACATGCCAGAATTTAATGAGCAATGATGGAAGGAGCAGACGAAGCATCTTGAAAGAAAGGGAGTTAATGGGAGACAACAATCTGGAATGGATGCAAAGCCTGGTAACACTCTAGTGACAATAAGGTAAGTTAAGTTAAAGTTAAAATCCCAATGATCGTCACACACACATCTGGGTGTGGAAAAATTTGTCCTCTTCATTTAACCCATCCCCATGTGATTTTGATCCATCCCCTGGGGGAGAGGGGAGCAGTGAGCAGCAGCGGTGTCGCGCTCGGGAATCATTTGGTGATCGAACCCCACAATTCCAACCCTTAATGCTGAGTGCCAAGCAGGGAGGCAATGGAGTATCAAGAAGAAGAATTGGCATTCACCCAAGTGGGAAGGTCCCTTTTTGGTATTGCTCACAACGCCTAATGCTTTGAAAATAGCTGAACGCAACACGTGGATTCATTTATCTCATTGTAAATAGGTGATCTCCACAGACCCAACCTAAGTACGGAAGGTGAGCAAAGTCTGGTAATAGTGCCTGATCCTGGTGTCAAGATCCAGGGTTGACACGAAAGCTAGCAGAAGACTTCCAAGACACCGACCTGAAGCTCAGGGCGTTGACTCTGGGGAGATCTAAAAATAAAGGTTAAGATTAAAAATGAGAATTAGGATGTTACTGTATAAATGCTTTGAGAAAGTGCGGGCCTGCGCCTTCTGGATGACTGTTCTCACGTGTGTTGCTGTAGTAGCATGGGTTGTGTGCTATGAGCCTCTAGCCTCTTTTCATCAGGAACACAATAACCTGGCTAGCGCTCATACTAACCAATATAGTTCATGGGATGAGACTGCTAGACGTAAGCGTGACACCCAATCCCCTTTTGATCATGTTGTCTGCACACCTCACATTTTCCACGCTCCGACTTGCGTACCGTGGCTTTTGTCTTAGACTTACAATAACTCGTTAATGTTCACTGTGGCTCCTAATACATCTTCCACTATTACCTTACCTATGAAGAGTTTAAGGGGTTTTCAAAATGGCCACCCCACTACTGGGGACCAATGGCTCGGATATTGGTGGTATTTAACTGGTCACCCAGTTAGCACTGACTGGAGCACCCTTGTCACCACACAAGCGCTAGAATATTGGCTGTGTTTTTTGCTAAGCGAGTGACTTTAAAGAACCAAGGCACCAGCCTCCTTTTGACCTTTGCACTTCCTGATGGCCAAATTCAGCCTCCAAATGCCACTTTGTTGAACACTTCCTGTTTGGGGTTTCAGTTGTGGGCTTGGTCCTCTGGTGTTGATCCTCATTTCCCTGTCGTAATATGCATTAACAAAACTATGTCGGTGGCCGATCGTCCCGGTATGAATAATTATACTGAAACAGCTGGAGTGAAGATCGCGAGTGTGCGCCTCACTGATATAGATAGCTATTTCATGGCCTCCACAGGAATAAGTGGTCAGACTAACAACTGGTTCCTTATGACCGAACAAGCCGCTAAGATGGTTAACACCAGTTGCGTCGTGTGTATGGGACCAAGACCCCTTCTAAAAATTATACCTGCAAACATTGTTCCAAAGTGTGCTGTTGTTTTAATGTTGAACTCTTCGATACCACCTACTCATGATTGTGGTTTTATATGGGATAGGGTTTATCCTGTTTCTCCCATGATGAAAAATAAACCCCTTTTTTCTTCCACTGTAGCTAAGGGTAATTTCACGTGCATCAAGCTGCCTGGTACCGGTGTGAAGCTGGGTGCTCTAGCTGCACCAATGTGATAAATGTTACCACCCCTTTTTTGCTCGTAGTGATATTTGGTTTTGGTGTAATAGTAACAAACTTTATGATAGGTTGCCTTTCAATAGCTCTGGAATTTGCGCTTTGGTGACCCTTTTGCTTCCTGTTCAATTGATACCCATGACTCCTTATGATCTGGGATCTTTTGTTAAGCCTATGGTACTCAAATTCTGGTTAAGAACGAAGCGAAGCGCCGAATGGCAGGGCGCGACAGATCCGACATACATAGATGTAATTGGTGTTCCCAGAGGAGTACCGGATGAGTATAAGCTGGTGAATCAGATAGCAGCTGGTTTTGAATCCGCCCTGTTTCGGTGGTGTACTCTTAACAAAAATGTCGACAGGATCAACTACATCCATTACAACGTGCAGAGGCTTGGAAATTGGACCGAGGCGGGTGTCAAGGTGGTCCACTCCCAACTGGCCGCTACTTCCCTCATGGCTTTCCTAAACCGAATGGCCCTTGACATGCTACTCTCAAAAGAGGGTGGTGTCTGGTGAGCAATGCTGCACATTTATTCCAAATAATACTGCCACTGATGGAAGCCTGTCCCAGGCTCTTGAGGGCCTGAGGACCTTGAATGGGAAAATGAATGAACACAGTGGAGTGAACACGGAGGTCTGGAACGACTGGCTAAACGTGTCCGGAAAGTACCGTACCCTGGTTTCCTCAGTCCTAGTCTCCCTTGCCGTTTTTTCTGCTTTTTTGACCTTGTGTGGATGTTGTTGTATTCCGTGTCTCTGGTCTCTAATTAACAAGTTAATTAAAACTGCTATCTCTCCAGCAGCTGAGACTTTTCCGTTGCTCCAAGGGGACAACTTTGCGACTGACGAGGGTTGTCGCTCTGGCGATGGCTCCATTTTTGAAGCTCCTGTGGTAAACCTGTCCGATTTGTTTCCCGACTCTGACAGTGATTATTAAGGCTCGATCTCCTCCCGGGTGTAAATTTGTTCTCATGAATTGTGATCCTACGGCTGAAAATCTTTTTGAAGTGGCCGCTTTTAGGTGATGATATGGTCTCTGAGAACTTATGATAAACAGGGGGGAATTGTTAGAAAAATGTATATATATGTTATCATGCGTTCTCTAATTAATGCTTTACCGCAATAGTACTGCAATATATGCTTGCTGTTTGGCCTTGCTGTTTTTATGATGTACCACAGAAGAGAGATTACAGCTGGGTCAGACAGGACACAGCTGACGACTCAGCAAAAAGAAGACATCTACCGAGACAGTTCCTTTCTAACAAAGACCACTTTGTTAGACAACATGCCTCATTGCTGTCTTGCACCCCAGATGAACCTACAAGTGACCATCATTGTCAGGGTTTTCCTAACTATCTTGATCGTAGGATTAGGTTGGAATGTACATAACCAGTAATAAATAACCTAGCTTGTCCCATCCTACACAATGTCGTAAAACATCCCCTGCTATGTTTTAACTAGTGGTCAAAGGTTTTCTCATCTGTATCCAATCCACTCAAACTCCTCTTCCCAGATGTTCTTATCAGTACCGTTTTTTTCCGTGTATAGTGCGCAAAATTTAACTAATTTATCGTCCTAAAATCTGGGGTGCGCATTATACATGGGTACAAAAAAAATATATATATTTTTTTTTTCTAATTTTTTTTTTTTTTTTTTTTTTTTTAAGTCCCAATGATCGTCACACACGCAGGGAGGCAATGGGTCCCATTTTTATAGTCTTTGGTATGGTCTTAACTAGGCTGGATGTAATTTTTTTTGTTGGCATTGATTTCTCCGACTGCCCGTAAACGCACCACCGCGCTCCGTGCGCGCACGGGACAGCAAACGAGCAGGTGATCGAGCAAGCGTCTGATACGAGAGCATTGCGGTCGCATGGAGCGTGTTTGAAGTGAACAGCAGAGAAGAAAGGCAAAGTGTTGTGAAATAAAATGCACAGAACGGATGCGCAAGACACGTCAGCTATATAAAGAGCGAGAGTTGTTTTCTTCCTATTAGTTTCAATTCACAGTTTAATTAGCAGTTTCAATCAGCAAATAACAAAATGCGTATTACAGGTAATATTTTATTTCACAACACTTTGCCTTGTTCCTTTGGTCTCTGCTGTTCATCCTAAAACACAAAGGCGCTCTTTAAGCAATGCGACAGTGAGCGCCCGGCGCGCTGCGGTTGCGCGACCGCACCAAATTAAGCTCCCTGCGCAGTGCGCACTGAGGTCCACTTAAATTTTAGAAAGTACATCAGGACTTTAAAAATATCTTCTAAATTTCAGCGACGGCTCTGTCACAATAATCGACCAGCCCGGTGCAGTTGGGCGGTCGGCGGCGCGCTACGGTTGAGCGTTCTCTCGCGCGCTCTCGCTCTCTCTCGCTCTCGCACACACGCAAACCGGATATCATACGGAGGCCGCCATTACAGATGCGCAGAACGGATGAGCAAGACACGTCAGCTATATAAAGAGCGAGAGTTCAGTTCTCTACCTAAATCCGTATTACAGGTAATATTTTATTTCACAACACTTTGCCTTGTTCCTTTCTTCTCTGCTGTTCACTTCAAACACGCTCCATGCGCACGGAGCGCGGTGGTGCGTTTACGGGCAGTCGGAGAAATCAACGCCAACAAAAAAAATTACATCCAGCCTAGTTAAGACCATACCAAAGACTATAAAAATAGGACCCATTGCCTCCCTGCGTGTGTGACGATCATTGGGACTTAAAAAAAAAAAAAAGAAAAAAAAAAAAAAATTTTTTTTAAAAATTCATAAAAATTGGGTGCGTATTATACATGGGTACAAGCTTTTTTCCAGCATCAGCATGCCATTTTTAGGGGTGCGTACTATACATGGGGGCGCACTATACACGGTGATTTTTCCTTACGAGGCAAAGCCCACATGCTTTCCACCTCCCCTTTAGGGGCTTGTTTGACAGTTTGTTGCGTGCGGCCATTGCGATCGGCCAATGTAGGCCGCCGTTCCGATCGGCCATTGCACGCGATCGTTCCGCGCAGCCGTTCCGCTCGGGTATTGCACGCGATCATCGCGCTCCTGTTGGAGCACCGCTGTGGGACCATCCATCCATCCATCCATCTTCTTCCGGGGTCGGGTCACGGGGGCAGCAGCTTCAGGAGGGACTCCCAGACTTCCCTCTCCCCAGCCACTTCTAGCTCATCCCGGGGGATCCCAAGGCGTTCCCAAGCCTTGAATATTTTAATTTGCTAAAGAGGGAAGCCCATGCTCATCGTTAGGTAATGAGAATGAGACATGTTAATCCCAGTTAGAGTAAGCTGCAATATACTGACCTAGAGGTCACCAGCTTGCCAAAATACATTTTGAAGATGCTTGAGTGTTTTAACCTGCTAACTAAGAGAACCCACGATCATAGTTATGATTATGTGTTAAATTGATTATTGTGAAAGTATGTGTTATTATTGTCACGATGTTTGATCAGTATCAAACATGTATGTAATATTGATGTTCCATTTACACATGAATGTATGAATGTGAGAGAAGACAAGGAGGCGGAAAGGGTTAATGGTGATATTAAGTGGTGGAACACTGAGGACCCACATATGAGCGTGACTTTGGTCACATTCATCCAGTTGAAGCCTAAAAAAATGCTGTTTGACGAAACACAAGTCAGAGAAAAAACCAACGTTGATGGACAGTTGACAAGATTTGTGAGTGGGAAACAGGATGAAGCATCCCTGAGAAAATTGTTTCTTCCGTGAGAACATGGTCACCTCATCTGGTTGAATCCGGTTGAGACCGGCTGAGATGCAGGTGCAGTCTATGCTGGAAGCATTTGGGTCATCTGAGGCCAATGTGTGACGTCATGGAAAAAAACTGGTACGTGACCAAGCAGGCATAGTACCCACGAACTGGACTGGTATAAAAGGTTCGTTCGGACAAAGAGCATCACTCTCTCTCGCCCGGTAGGCTTTCCCCGTCAGGGGTATGGCCCCTGCGGCTACTGCCGTGGGTCGAGAACGACGATTAGACAAAGATAGATTTCCTTCTTTCTGAGATTAACCCGAGGTCCGTTAAAATGAATTTATACTAACTTCAATTTGGACTTAGTCAAATTTTAAGGTCAAAGACAGGCTAGGAGATGCAGACCTCGGTGCAGGAGAGAAGACCCATTTTTAGGGCGTCGTCATCTCCATTCTTTAGGCCAGCCTGTTCTTTTAAACAGAATTCAGATTTTGGAACAAGGAGAACTGATCACTCGACCTTTCCACCAAACAGCATATTCGACCTCTAGCCTCTTACCCTTTTTTACTATATTTTTGAGTTTTCAATCGAGAGTGTCAAGTCAAAGTCAAAGTCAAAGTCAAAGTCAAAGTCAAAGTCAAAGTCAGCTTTATTGTCAATCCCTTCATATGTCAAGACACACAAAGAAACCTAAATTCCGTTTCCTCCATCCCACGGTGACGAGACACAGTACACAATAAACATAGTAGACTCGTCCCCGGTCACGTCCATGTTGTCATAGTTTCGTCCGTGTGTCTGTGTGCTCGCCCCTCCCCTCCTGTGTGCCCATGATCAGTGCGATCATTCTCACCTGCCTCTTGTTACCTGTCGTGTATTTAAGTCCTGTTTGTGTGTCACTCCCTGTCGGAGCATTGATGTTTGTTACTGTCATGAGTTTTTTTTGGTTCCTGTCGTTTGGTAGTCACCCTGTCTTTTTGTCTCACGTCTCTGTTCGGTTCCTGTTGTTGGTTTTGTTAGTCAGTTATGTCAGTGTACCGAGTCGGTTAGTTTGACTTCTGCCAATAAACCCTGGTCCAAGCTGCACTTGGTCGCCCTGCTCCATTTCCACTCCGATTTGTGACAGAATGCACTACACTACAGCGACCAGCGCTTGGACCTTCCTTCACCACCAGCTCCCGTCTGCGACGCCCGAGCCACGTCCGTCGTCCGAGCATATTCCAGCGCGATCGGCTCCGCTGTCGCCATCGGACTTTGCTCCAGCGACGCCGGCTCCACGGGCGCCATCAGGACCTTGCTCCAGCGACGCCGGACGCGCGGCCGCCATTGGAGTTCCTCCCGGCGCCATCACCTCCGCGACTGTCATCGGACTTCGCTGCCGCGACGCCGGACCCGCAGTCGCCATCAGAGTGATTCTGGCGCCAGCAGCTTCGCGGCCGCGATCGGACTCCACTGTCGCGACGCCGGACCCGCGGACGCCATCGGAGCGCCTCCCGGCGCCATCAGACTCGCGGCCGCCAACGGGCTCCACCCCAGGGTCACCGGACCCGCGTCATTGCTATCGTGATCGTCACAGACCCTGCTTCCACTGCTGGAACACTGACTCCTGCTGCTGAGTGCAGCTCTGGCGTACGAATGCCGCTGATCGCAGTCCGGACTTTCAAATGCCTCTGATCGCGGTCCGGACTTTCAAATGCCGCTGATTGCGGCGCTGACTTTTAGTTGCCGCCTGAGTGCGGTTCGGTTCCCCAAGTTGCTGGCCGAGTGCGGTTCGGTTCCCCAAGTTGCCGCCCGAGTGCGGTTCGGTTCCCCAAGTTGCCGCCCGAGTGCGGTTCTGTGTCCCAAGTCGCCGCCCGAGTGCGGTTCTGTGCCCCAAGTCGCCGCCCGAGTGCGGTTCTGTGCCCCAAGTTGCTGCAGATTGCGGTTCAGGTCCCCAGTCTGTGCCGCAATTGTGGCCCTGGGCCCCTGAACGCCGCTGGGTGCAGTTCTGTTCCCCAAGTTGTTGCCGATTGCGCGTCAGGCCCCCAAGTGCGTGCCGCGATTGTGGCCCTGGGCCCCTGACCGCCGCTGCGTGCAGTTCTGTCCCCCAAGTTGCTGCCGATTGCGGTTCAGGTCCCCAGTGTGTGCCGCGAGTGTGGCCCTTGAACGCCGCTGAGTGCAGTTCTGTTCCCCAAGTTGCTGCCGATTGCGGTTGTTTCCCCAGTCGCCACCGTGCGCAGTTCAGGCAATTTCAAGGACCAGTAGGGTCGTCTGGACTGGTGCGCTTCCTCCCCCGCCACCCCGCGTGACGCCGTGGGTGGTTGGGTTTTTGGGACGTCGGGAGCCGTCCCTTGTGGGGGGGGGTTCACACACACTATAATAACGCACTTATCCTTTGACGTTATTGTTATGCAAATGAGCGTTATGCAAATGAGGTGGGGGGTTGGTGCAGGTGTCGTAGGGGAGGTGCTGCAGGTGTCTGTCTATTATTATGTAAATGAGTTTTATGTAAATGAGGTGGGGGATGCTGCAGGTGTCTGTGTATTGTTTTGCAAATGATGCAGGGGGATGCACTGTCACTAAGATAACACTAGAGGGCGGCATTCGCATAGGGAGAAAAAAAATGAGGTGGAGAGGTGCACTATCACTAAGATAACACTTTAGGGTTAGGTGTTATGTTGGGGGATGTCCAGGTGTTTTTTTAGAGAGGGGGGTGGACCTACTGTTGGTGTATTAAAGGTGGGGCTATTGATCGTTTTGAGAAAACACGCTAGCAGATGAGCTCTGATCGGAAGAGTTGGAGTGCGTCAAAAGTTGGAGAGCGTCAAAAGTTGTTTCGAGATGGTTAAAGGTAAGGCATGTTACTATTTATACTGGTATAATAATAATAATAATAATAATAATAATACACTGAGGTTATGATGTAATGTGTATGTAATGTTATGCAGATATAACCGTGTTTGCTGACGTACATGAAGTATTTGACGACTACTTTAGTGGAGTTTATTTAACACAATCAGACTACGGTGAGGCAACCGTTCATCTACGTTAGTTAATAAAAATGCGATTAGTTGGTGATTTTTTTATTTATTTTTATGTATGTAACAGATCTCCTGGCTGCTGCCACTAGACAAAAAAACCCACTGACACAGACTGGTTTTGAGGCAGAACCATCAGAGCCGCGTGATTTCAGCCAAATCATACCCCCCTCCGGCCAGCAGGCGGCTGTCACGAGCATAGAGACGGAAGAGGGAGCATCCACAGACATAGAATTGGCGGGCGCTTTATCTGCTTACGAAGACATTCCTCAAGAATCGATAAACAAAGTCAAAGGTATTCCTTCTTTTTTCTCTGTTATCATTCGAATGTTTTTTTTTGATGGTATTATAACGATTTAACTGTTTTTTAATATCTACTTCTAGTTAAGCGTTGTTACACGGGGCTGCTTCAAAGAGCGAGAAAGAGCAGATGTGCAGCCTTCTACTCAACCACCAAGGGGCCTGAATCGACAAACGAGAGCCATCACCACAAGACAAGGCGTGCTATAAAGTGCAGTGGTAATTGTGTTTACAAAAAACGGTTACAATAATGTTTTAAGGTAATACGTATTCTGACACCCCTCCATGAGTCGTCACCTTATCGTGGTGGAGGGGTTTGCGTGCCCCTATGATCCTAGGAGCCATGTTGTCTGGGGCTTCATGCTCCTGGTAGGGTCACCCATGGCAAACGGGTCCTAGGTGAGGGGCCAGACAAAGCACGGCTCAAAAAGCCCCTTATGATGAAGAATATATATGGAAACAGATTTCCCTCGCCCGGACGCGGGTCACCGGGGCCCCACTCTGGAGCCAGGCCTGGAGGCGGGGCTCGAAGGCGAGCGTCTGGTGGCCGGGCCTTCGCCCATGGGGCCCGGCCGGGCAAAGCCCGAAAAGGAAATGTGGGTCCCCCTTCCCATGGGCTCACCACCTGTGGGAGGGGCCAAAGGGGTCGGGTGCAGTGCGAGCTGGGCGGCGGCCAAAGGCAGGGACCTTGGCGGTCTGATCCCCGGCTGCAGAAGCTGGCTCTTGGGACATGGAATGTCACCTCTCTGGCTGGAAAGGAGCCCGAGCTGGTGTGCGAGGCAGAAAAGTTCCGACTAGATATAGTCGGACTTGCCTCCACGCACAGTTTGGGTTCCGGTTCAAGCCCTCTCGAGAGGGGCTGGACTCTCTTCCACTCTGGAGTTGCCCACGGTGAGAGGCGTCGAGCAGGTGTGGGTATACTTATTGCCCCCCGGCTGGGCGCCTGCACATTGGGGTTCACCCCGGTGAACGAGAGGGTAGCCTCCCTCCGCCTTCGGGTGGGGGGACGGGTCCTGACTGTTGTTTGTGTCTATGCACCAAACGGCAGTTCAGAGTACCCACCCTTTTTGGAGTCCCTGGAGGAGGTGCTGGAGAGCGCTCCTTCTGGGGACTCCATCGTTCTACTGGGTGACTTCAATGCTCACGTGGGCAATGACAGTGAGACCTGGAAGGGCGTGATTGGGAGGAACGGCCCCCCCGATCTGAACCCGAGCGGTGTTCTATTATTGGACTTCTGTGCTCGACACGGATTTTCTATAATGAACACCATGTTCAAACATAAGGGTGTCCATGTGTGCACTTGGCACCAGGACACCCTAGGCCGCAGTTCGATGATCGACTTTGTAGTCGTGTCATCGGATTTGCGGCCGCATGTTTTGGACACTCGGGCGAAGAGAGGGGCGGAGCTGTCAACTGATCACCACCTGGTGGTGGGTTGGCTCCGATGGTGGGGGAAGATGCCGGTCCGACCTCGCAGTTCCAAACGTTCTGTGAGGGTCTGCTGGGAACGTCTGGCGGAATCCCCTGTCAGGAAGAGCTTCAACTCCCACCTCCGGCAGAACTTTTCCCAGGTCCCGGGGGAGGCGGGGGACATTGAGTCCGAGTGGACCTTGTTCTGCGCCTCCATTGTTGAGGCGGCCGACCGGAGCTGCGGCCGTAAGGTCATTGGTGCCTGTCGTGGCGGCAATCCCCGAACCCGCTGGTGGACACCGGCGGTAAGGGATGCCGTCAAGCTGAAGAAGGAGTCCTATCGGGCCGTTTTGGCCTGCGGGACTCCCGAGGCAGCTGACAGGTACCGGATGGCCAAGAGGAACGCGGCTTCGGCGGTTGCTGAGGCAAAAACCCGGGCGTGGGAGGAGTTTGGCGAGGCCATGGAGAATGACTTCCGGACGGCTTCGAGGAAATTCTGGTCCACCATCCGGCGTCTCATGAGAGGGAAGCAGTGCAACGTCAACACTGTTTACAGTGGAGATGGCGTGCTGCTGACCTCGACTAGGGACGTCGTGTGTCGGTGGGGAGAATACTTCGAAGACCTCCTCAATTCCACCGACACGCCTTCCATTGTGGAGGCAGGGCCTGGGGACTCTGAGGCGGACTCTCCAATCTCTGGGGTTGAAGTCACTGAGGTAGTTTAAAAACTCTTCGGTGGCAAGGCCCCGGGGGTGGATGAGATCCGCCCGGATTTCTTAAGGGCTCTGGATGTTGTGGGGCTGTCATGGCTGACACATCTCTACAGCATCGCGTGGACATCGGGGACAGTGCCTCTGGATTGGCAGACTGGGGTGGTGGTTCCCCTCTTTAAGAAGGGGTGTGTTCCAATTACAGGGGAATTACACTCCTCAGCCTCCCTGGGAAGGTCTATTCAGGGGTGCTGGAGAGGAGGGTCCGTCGGGAGGTCGAACCTCGGATTCAGGAGGAACAGTGTGGCTTTCGTCCTGGCCGTGGAACAGTGGACCAACTCTTCACCCTCAGCAGGATCCTCGAGGGTGCATGGGAGTTCGCCCAACTAGTCCACATGTGTTTTGTGGACTTGGAGAAGGCGTTCGACCGTGTCCCTCGGGAGGTTCTCTGGGGGGTGCTTCGGGAGTACGGGGTACCGAGCCAACTGATAAGGGCGGTTCGGTCCCTGTATCACCGATGCCAGAGTTTGGTCCGCATTTCCGGCAGTAAGTCGGATTCGTTCTCAGTGAGGGTTGGACTCCGCCAAGGCTGCCCTTTGTCACCGATTCTATTCATAGTTTTTATGGACAGAATTTCTAGGCGCAGCCGAGGCGTTGAGGGTGTCCGGTTTGGGGACCTCAGCATCGCGTCTCTGCTTTTTGCAGACGACGTGGTGCTGTTGGCTTCTTCAGGCCGTGATATCCAGCTCTCACTGGAGCGGTTCGCAGCCGAGTGTGAAGCGGTCGGGATGAGGGTCAGCACCTCCAAATCCGAGTCCATGGTCCTCGATCGGAAAAGGGTGGAATGCCCTCTCCGGATCGGGGATGAGATCCCGCCCCAAGTGGAGGAGTTTAAGTATCTTGGGGTCTTGTTCACGAGTGAGGGGAGGATGGAGCGCGAAATCGACAGGCGGATCGGTGCAGCGTCGGCAGTAATGCGGACTTTGTACCGGTCCGTCGTGGTAAAGAGAGAGCTGAGCCAAAAGGCAAAGCTCTCAATTTACCGGTCGATTTACGCTCCTACCCTCACCTATGGTCACGAGCTATGGGTCGTGACCGAAAGAACGAGATCCCGGATACAAGCGGCCGAAATGAGTTTTCTCCGCAGGATGTCCGGGCTCTCCCTTAGAGATAGGGTGAGAAGTTCGGTCATCCGGGAGAGACTCGGAGTAGAGTCGCTGCTCCTCCACGTTGAGAGGAGCCAGATGAGGTGGCTCGGGCATCTCATCAGGATGCCTCCTGGACGCCTCCCTGGGGAGGTGTTCCGGGCATGTCCCACCGGTAGGAGACCCCGGGGACGACCCAGGACGCGCTGGAGAGACTATGTCTCTCAGCTGGCCTGGGAACGCCTTGGGATCCCCCGGGATGAGCTAGATGAAGTGGCTGGGGAGAGGGAAGTCTGGGAGTCCCTCCTGAAGCTGCTGCCCCCGCGACCCGACCCCGGATAAGCGGAAGAAGATGAATGAATGAATGAATGAATGAATGAATGAATGAATGAATGAATGAATGAATGAATGAATGAACGTATTCTGACAGATTTACCCAAATAAAGATAGGTCCGATTTTTTTTTTGTGTGTGTGTTGTTTATATTGTGATTATCTTAAAAAAGAAATACAATGGATCATGCTAACCTTACGTCAGCAGAGTCAAATTTCTTAACAAACATTGCTGAATTAGATTTACAGCCATCTTAAGATAAACTTGAGCTAGATTTATCAAACATTAACAATGATTTGCCATCAACCAGTGCTTCTACAAGCCAAATACCAGATTTGCTCAACATTGTGAACAATGCCATGCTGGAGGGGGGAGACACAGACAGTCCTGATATAATGGCCCACTTACAAGTTGTCGTAAACGAGCTAAACAGTCAAAGCCAGAATGATGGTAGCCAAAGTCCTACACTGGTCCCGTCACAATTGCTAAACATGATAGCAGAATTAAATAACCAAGCTAAGTAGCAGCGGGCGCAACAGTCCTGATATTCCTGCTCAACTGTTAAACATAATCCAAAATCTAAATACGCAGCCTCTGATTGACCCAATGACTGTTAACCCTATCGATCATGAGATAGATGCTTCTGTAATAACTGGTAACATACCACCACCATTCCAGCCTAACAACTGCTCTGTTATAATCGATCATGAACTAGATGTTATTGATGACAGCGCACAAGTGTTTCAAGACATACCCCACCAATCTAACAGTGCTCCTGTAATAACTAATCAGCGCGGCGGCTCTGTTGTAGTAAATAGACCGCATTTCAATAATATTGAGGTAAGGTGGCATTTGAATATACCGTCACAAGCAAACAACAATGATTTTGCAACCTTTTAACTCCAGATTGAGGAAAGAATAGATGAAGTCTTGCGAGAGGTTGATGTGAGAACACAGAGAGGTGACGTGATTCAAATCGAGTTAGTGGCTGGAAATGATAGGGCTCACGTTTACCAGCAAAAAAACGACATAAACACTATCCGTGATAATGTATCGGATCTGCTTGAACGTCTAGCTCAATCAAATGTAGAGCTTCTGGTTGATGAGAATTTAGAGCTTATTGTCCAAATAGTCACACCGATCCGTGGCGGAATGCATCGTCGACTGATGAACAGTACCAACAAAGAAATTTTGACGCGGAAAAAACGACACTTGCACATACCTCGTAATAAGGACAACAATTTATGCTTTGCTCTCTCACTAACCTATCTGTTAAATGACACACTAACATCAAAGCAGGCCGTAAGGCAAGCCAGAGTATGCATCAGAGTGTGGGTTTAGATTGTCAAACACCTGTGAGTCTGGGGGATGTACATAAATTTGAAAAAGTTCTCAGACGGAAAATAACTGTAATGTACCAAAAAGAAGACAGCCGCCCCATGACTTTCTTCGACACACATTATCCTAAAACAGACGAAGACACTTTATTTCTCTTACACCTCGAGAATCATTACTACGGTGTGAAAGCGATAGAGGCATTCGTGGGGTATGCATATTTTTGCAGACACTGTTACAGAGGGCATGAAAATTGGCGACTCCATCAATGTGAGGGACATTGTAACATTTGTCTCGATCCTCGTTGTAAACAACGACGATTTAAACATGTTATCTGCCCCGATTGTAACAAAACTTGTCATAATGAGGAATGCTTTGCCAAACATAAAGAGTTTCGAGCGACGAGTCGTGGGAGCAACTGCACCTCATACAAAAAGTGTTTGCAATGCGGGCTCCAATATTATGTGAAAGCTGATGGTACCGGTGTTGAACATCATTGCCCCGTGAAAAGATGCGCGGTGTGTGATGAGATCTTGAACCAAGATGATGATGCCTTACTGAACCCGCACCTGTGTTACATTCAGCCCATCAAGCTTCAACCACCTTGCAAAAATGTAGTCTACTATGATTTTGAAACTTATGTAGATGCAGATGGTTTACACAACCCCTTTCTTATCTGCTGTAAATCAAATAGACTGACGAAACAGTGGTTTGGGACAGATTGTGTTGACAAATTCCTCACATTTTTTCAAAACCCCCGGTTTAAACAAACGACATTTGTTGCACATAATGCGAGAGGTTTTGATTCCTACATCTTGATAAGGAGAATGCTTGAATTAGGTATCAAATTTGACATTCTGATGCAGGGGAGTAAGGTTCTTTCATTTGTCGATTTAGACACAAAATCTCGTTATATCGACTCATTGTCATTCTTAATGATGCCGCTAAGTGCGATGCCTAAGGCCCTGGGGCTTGAAGACAAATCAAAGGGTTGTTTCCCCCATAAATGTAGCTCTTTAGAACATCTAAACTATGTAGGATGTCACCCTGACCCTACATACTACGATGTCGAACGAATGTCACCCTCTCAACGAGCTAAGTTTGATGAATGGTATGTCAAAGAAGCTAACGGTGTGTTTGATTTTGCTAAACAGGCGCTAGCCTACTGTGAGAATGATGTTGATTTGCTAATGCAAGGATGTGAGAAATTCAGGAGCGAGTATTTTGAGGCCACTGGAACAGACCCTTTCAACGGCGTCACAATAGCCTCGGCTTGCATGAAAGTTTTTCGCACTAATTTCCTAACCCCGCAAACACTAGCCATTACACCTCCAGACAACTACCGTATTTTCCGCCCTATTATAAGGCGCACCTTCAATGAACGGCCCATTTTAAAACTTTGTCCATATATAAGGCGCACCGGCCTATAAGGCGCATAAAATAGAAGCTTTACTGCAACAAACCGAGGTTGACTAGGGTTGCGGTATGCACCCACCAGCCAATAACCAACGAGCCCTCTGTAAACAATTGCGTTTCTCAAACGATCTCCTATAAAATGATTGGAACTGACTAAAGTTCAATCTAACGAACGTCTGGCGGAATCCCCTGTCAGGAAGAGCTTCAACTCCCACCTCCGGCAGAACTTTTCCCAGGTCCCGGGGGAGGCGGGGGACATTGAGTCCGAGTGGACCTTGTTCCGCGCCTCCATTGTTGAGGCGGCCGACCGGAGCTGCGGCCGTAAGGTCATTGGTGCCTGTCGTGGCGGCAATCCCCGAACCCGCTGGTGGACACCGGCGGTAAGGGATGCCGTCAAGCTGAAGAAGGAGTCCTATCGGGCCGTTTTGGCCTGCGGGACTCCCGAGGCAGCTGACAGGTACCGGATGGCCAAGAGGAACGCGGCTTCGGCGGTTGCTGAGGCAAAAACCCGGGCGTGGGAGGAGTTTGGCGAGGCCATGGAGAATGACTTCCGGACGGCTTCGAGGAAATTCTGGTCCACCATCCGGCGTCTCATGAGAGGGAAGCAGTGCAACGTCAACACTGTTTACAGTGGAGATGGCGTGCTGCTGACCTCGACTAGGGACGTCGTGTGTCGGTGGGGAGAATACTTCGAAGACCTCCTCAATTCCACCGACACGCCTTCCATTGTGGAGGCAGGGCCTGGGGACTCTGAGGCGGACTCTCCAATCTCTGGGGTTGAAGTCACTGAGGTAGTTTAAAAACTCTTCGGTGGCAAGGCCCCGGGGGTGGATGAGATCCGCCCGGATTTCTTAAGGGCTCTGGATGTTGTGGGGCTGTCATGGCTGACACATCTCTACAGCATCGCGTGGACATCGGGGACAGTGCCTCTGGATTGGCAGACTGGGGTGGTGGTTCCCCTCTTTAAGAAGGGGTGTGTTCCAATTACAGGGGAATTACACTCCTCAGCCTCCCTGGGAAGGTCTATTCAGGGGTGCTGGAGAGGAGGGTCCGTCGGGAGGTCGAACCTCGGATTCAGGAGGAACAGTGTGGCTTTCGTCCTGGCCGTGGAACAGTGGACCAACTCTTCACCCTCAGCAGGATCCTCGAGGGTGCATGGGAGTTCGCCCAACTAGTCCACATGTGTTTTGTGGACTTGGAGAAGGCGTTCGACCGTGTCCCTCGGGAGGTTCTCTGGGGGGTGCTTCGGGAGTACGGGGTACCGAGCCAACTGATAAGGGCGGTTCGGTCCCTGTATCACCGATGCCAGAGTTTGGTCCGCATTTCCGGCAGTAAGTCGGATTCGTTCTCAGTGAGGGTTGGACTCCGCCAAGGCTGCCCTTTGTCACCGATTCTATTCATAGTTTTTATGGACAGAATTTCTAGGCGCAGCCGAGGCGTTGAGGGTGTCCGGTTTGGGGACCTCAGCATCGCGTCTCTGCTTTTTGCAGACGACGTGGTGCTGTTGGCTTCTTCAGGCCGTGATATCCAGCTCTCACTGGAGCGGTTCGCAGCCGAGTGTGAAGCGGTCGGGATGAGGGTCAGCACCTCCAAATCCGAGTCCATGGTCCTCGATCGGAAAAGGGTGGAATGCCCTCTCCGGATCGGGGATGAGATCCCGCCCCAAGTGGAGGAGTTTAAGTATCTTGGGGTCTTGTTCACGAGTGAGGGGAGGATGGAGCGCGAAATCGACAGGCGGATCGGTGCAGCGTCGGCAGTAATGCGGACTTTGTACCGGTCCGTCGTGGTAAAGAGAGAGCTGAGCCAAAAGGCAAAGCTCTCAATTTACCGGTCGATTTACGCTCCTACCCTCACCTATGGTCACGAGCTATGGGTCGTGACCGAAAGAACGAGATCCCGGATACAAGCGGCCGAAATGAGTTTTCTCCGCAGGATGTCCGGGCTCTCCCTTAGAGATAGGGTGAGAAGTTCGGTCATCCGGGAGAGACTCGGAGTAGAGTCGCTGCTCCTCCACGTTGAGAGGAGCCAGATGAGGTGGCTCGGGCATCTCATCAGGATGCCTCCTGGACGCCTCCCTGGGGAGGTGTTCCGGGCATGTCCCACCGGTAGGAGACCCCGGGGACGACCCAGGACGCGCTGGAGAGACTATGTCTCTCAGCTGGCCTGGGAACGCCTTGGGATCCCCCGGGATGAGCTAGATGAAGTGGCTGGGGAGAGGGAAGTCTGGGAGTCCCTCCTGAAGCTGCTGCCCCCGCGACCCGACCCCGGATAAGCGGAAGAAGATGAATGAATGAATGAATGAATGAATGAATGAATGAATGAATGAATGAATGAATGAATGAATGAATGAATGAATGAATGAATGAATGAATGAATGAATGAATGAATGAATGAACGTATTCTGACAGATTTACCCAAATAAAGATAGGTCCGATTTTTTTTTTGTGTGTGTGTTGTTTATATTGTGATTATCTTAAAAAAGAAATACAATGGATCATGCTAACCTTACGTCAGCAGAGTCAAATTTCTTAACAAACATTGCTGAATTAGATTTACAGCCATCTTAAGATAAACTTGAGCTAGATTTATCAAACATTAACAATGATTTGCCATCAACCAGTGCTTCTACAAGCCAAATACCAGATTTGCTCAACATTGTGAACAATGCCATGCTGGAGGGGGGAGACACAGACAGTCCTGATATAATGGCCCACTTACAAGTTGTCGTAAACGAGCTAAACAGTCAAAGCCAGAATGATGGTAGCCAAAGTCCTACACTGGTCCCGTCACAATTGCTAAACATGATAGCAGAATTAAATAACCAAGCTAAGTAGCAGCGGGCGCAACAGTCCTGATATTCCTGCTCAACTGTTAAACATAATCCAAAATCTAAATACGCAGCCTCTGATTGACCCAATGACTGTTAACCCTATCGATCATGAGATAGATGCTTCTGTAATAACTGGTAACATACCACCACCATTCCAGCCTAACAACTGCTCTGTTATAATCGATCATGAACTAGATGTTATTGATGACAGCGCACAAGTGTTTCAAGACATACCCCACCAATCTAACAGTGCTCCTGTAATAACTAATCAGCGCGGCGGCTCTGTTGTAGTAAATAGACCGCATTTCAATAATATTGAGGTAAGGTGGCATTTGAATATACCGTCACAAGCAAACAACAATGATTTTGCAACCTTTTAACTCCAGATTGAGGAAAGAATAGATGAAGTCTTGCGAGAGGTTGATGTGAGAACACAGAGAGGTGACGTGATTCACATCGAGTTAGTGGCTGGAAATGATAGGGCTCACGTTTACCAGCAAAAAAACGACATAAACACTATCCGTGATAATGTATCGGATCTGCTTGAACGTCTAGCTCAATCAAATGTAGAGCTTCTGGTTGATGAGAATTTAGAGCTTATTGTCCAAATAGTCACACCGATCCGTGGCGGAATGCATCGTCGACTGATGAACAGTACCAACAAAGAAATTTTGACGCGGAAAAAACGACACTTGCACATACCTCGTAATAAGGACAACAATTTATGCTTTGCTCTCTCACTAACCTATCTGTTAAATGACACACTAACATCAAAGCAGGCCGTAAGGCAAGCCAGAGTATGCATCAGAGTGTGGGTTTAGATTGTCAAACACCTGTGAGTCTGGGGGATGTACATAAATTTGAAAAAGTTCTCAGACGGAAAATAACTGTAATGTACCAAAAAGAAGACAGCCGCCCCATGACTTTCTTCGACACACATTATCCTAAAACAGACGAAGACACTTTATTTCTCTTACACCTCGAGAATCATTACTACGGTGTGAAAGCGATAGAGGCATTCGTGGGGTATGCATATTTTTGCAGACACTGTTACAGAGGGCATGAAAATTGGCGACTCCAACAATGTGAGGGACATTGTAACATTTGTCTCGATCCTCGTTGTAAACAACGACGATTTAAACATGTTATCTGCCCCGATTGTAACAAAACTTGTCATAATGAGGAATGCTTTGCCAAACATAAAGAGTTTCGAGCGACGAGTCGTGGGAGCAACTGCACCTCATACAAAAAGTGTTTGCAATGCGGGCTCCAATATTATGTGAAAGCTGATGGTACCGGTGTTGAACATCATTGCCCCGTGAAAAGATGCGCGGTGTGTGATGAGATCTTGAACCAAGATGATGATGCCTTACTGAACCCGCACCTGTGTTACATTCAGCCCATCAAGCTTCAACCACCTTGCAAAAATGTAGTCTACTATGATTTTGAAACTTATGTAGATGCAGATGGTTTACACAACCCCTTTCTTATCTGCTGTAAATCAAATAGACTGACGAAACAGTGGTTTGGGACAGATTGTGTTGACAAATTCCTCACATTTTTTCAAAACCCCCGGTTTAAACAAACGACATTTGTTGCACATAATGCGAGAGGTTTTGATTCCTACATCTTGATAAGGAGAATGCTTGAATTAGGTATCACATTTGACATTCTGATGCAGGGGAGTAAGGTTCTTTCATTTGTCGATTTAGACACAAAATCTCGTTATATCGACTCATTGTCATTCTTAATGATGCCGCTAAGTGCGATGCCTAAGGCCCTGGGGCTTGAAGACAAATCAAAGGGTTGTTTCCCCCATAAATGTAGCTCTTTAGAACATCTAAACTATGTAGGATGTCACCCTGACCCTACATACTACGATGTCGAACGAATGTCACCCTCTCAACGAGCTAAGTTTGATGAATGGTATGTCAAAGAAGCTAACGGTGTGTTTGATTTTGCTAAACAGGCGCTAGCCTACTGTGAGAATGATGTTGATTTGCTAATGCAAGGATGTGAGAAATTCAGGAGCGAGTATTTTGAGGCCACTGGAACAGACCCTTTCAACGCCGTCACAATAGCCTCGGCTTGCATGAAAGTTTTTCGCACTAATTTCCTAACCCCGCAAACACTAGCCATTACACCTCCAGACAACTACCGTATTTTCCGCCCTATTATAAGGCGCACCTTCAATGAACGGCCCATTTTAAAACTTTGTCCATATATAAGGCGCACCGGCCTATAAGGCGCATAAAATAGAAGCTTTACTGCAACAAACCGAGGTTGACTAGGGTTGCGGTATGCACCCACCAGCCAATAACCAACGAGCCCTCTGTAAACAATTGCGTTTCTCAAACGATCTCCTATAAAATGATTGGAACTGACTAAAGTTCAATCTAACGCAATGGTACTACTTACCTATGTTTCCCTTCCATATCGATCCGTAGATTTACTCGAAACATGAACAGAGCAGCCTATTTTGACATGAAATAGCCTCGAGCGTATAGCAGCTATCGTTATAGCATTAGCCATCCGCAAAAACCCATGACCCTCAGCTCGCAATCTCCCATGAGCCTCAGCAAAGTGTAAACAATCACGTCTCTCAAACGAGCTCCTATAAAATGATCAGAACTGACTAAAGTTCGATCTAACGCATTGGTACTACTTACCTATGTTTCCCTTCCATATCGATCCGTAGATTTACTCGAAACATGAACAGAGCAGCCTATTTTGACATGAAATAGCCTCGCGCGTATAGCAGCTATCGTTATACCATTAGCCATCCGCAAAAACCCATGACCCTCAGCTCGCAATCTCCCATTAGCCTCAGCAAAGTGTAAACAATCGCGTCTCTCAAACAAGCTCCTATAAAATGATCAGAACTGACTAAAGTTCGATCTAACGCATTGGCACTACTTACCTATGTTTCCCTTCCATATCGATCCGTGGATTTACTCGAAACATTAACGGAGCAGCTTATTTTGAAATGAAATAGCCTCGCGGGTACAACAGCTATTCGGTGACGCCCCCTGACTACAGTTACCGTAATGCTGGGAAGCGATGCGACCTTGTAATTTACTAGTCGTACTAAAACGTACTCAAACATTTTGGCAGAACACTGTGTACAACCAGTATGGATCAACAAATTCATCACTTGATCCATATATAAGGCGCACCGGGCTATAAGGCGCACTGTTGACTTTTGGTAAAAATTTAGGTTTTTAGGTGCGCCTTTTAGGGCGGAAAATACGGTACATGCGACAAAACAAAGCTTTCTCACAAGATTCTATTCAATACTTGCAATGGGTCATGCATAGTCAAAATATCCACATTAGACATGAATTGAACGGGGGAGAAGTTAAGATAAATAACTACACTGTAGACGGGTATTCTGAAATCTGGGGGATGAAAATAGTTTTCGAGTATTTTGGTTGTTATCACCATGGTTGCCCAGAATGCTACAACCTCTCTAATATATGTCCAACAACAAAGCGCCCCTTTCAGGAGAGGTTTGACAACACCCAAAAGAAAATTCAGGAACTGCAGCTTAAACAAGATGTGCACCTTGTAATTATGTGGGAGCACGAATGGTTGCAAATGAAAAAATTGAACACAGAGGTTAAGGAACTCCTGAAAAAAGCCAAATTTCCTACACCTCTCAAACCGAGGCAGGCTCTTTTCAGAGGTCGAACAAACACATTTGTTTTAAGATACACGGCAGAAGCTGACGAGAGGGTGTTGTACGTCGATGTCACATCATTATATCCTTTCATTAATAGTACAGTACCTATTGGTCATCCAACGATTATCCACGGTGATTTTAAAGACCCAAGACTGTATTTCGGCTTCATAAGCGCTACCGTCAATCCACCTCGTGGTTTGTATTTTCCTGTTTTACCTTTCAAAACAGCTAAAGGTAAACTCGTCTTCACACTGTGTCGTACATGCGCTGAGCATAACAACCAGCAGACAGCTTGTACGCATAATGATGAGCAAAGATCGTTAACAGGTGTTTGGACAACTCCTGAATTTGTTAAGGCACTTGATCTTGGCTACACTGTTGCTGATATTACGGAAGTATGGCACTACACAAGAGCGAGTGACACAATTTTCCGTGATTACATGCGAACATTTCTAAAAGGTAAATTTAATTTAAATTTTTCTCATCCAAAACCTGTTTCATCTCCTCATCCAAAGAATACTCGGCGGTGTCCCGAATAGTAGGGGCTGGCTTATTGAGCCTCTCGAGCTGGTAAGGGGAGATCAGGAACATTTTCTGCGCCGTTTTCAAACTCATTTTTATTATTTGTTCATAAAACCACTAATAACGCTCCCCAGAACAGGTGCGAATGCCGCTAATAAAGGCAGTATGAAACCACCTTTCTGAACTAACACAGCTCTTTTCTTCTTCAGAGTATTTTTTTTATCAGCCAAAAAGCGGATATTTTTCTTCTGCTTTTTTAGGTTTTTATAAAGTTTTGATTTTAAGGGTAGATGTCCTTTTAAAAGATTCAGAGCAATCTCACACAATGCCTTCACTAAACTAGCAGGACTTCTGAGGAGTAAATGTTTACGTTTGGCCGGCTTGGATGAGTAACGACGCATTTGTTTTTAAAAGCTTTGTCATCGTTTTATTGTTTGGGAAAATAAACTACAAGCCACTGGTTATGTAGTACACCCGTACGTAGTCTATATTGTTCTGGGCACGAAGGTGTCAGATCAATCAGTAAATACCCATGCGGCTCTTTTGTAGCATCCTCAAAAGATTCCAAAAAGAACTTCCGGTTGCTGGGGCAGATTTGATTCACCAAAACATTCACTTGCAATTTATCACAGGGATTTTTGAACAGAATCAAATGATTACTGTTTAAACTACCGTTTTTTTCCGTGTATAGTGCGCAAAATTTAACTAATTTATTGTCCTAAAATCTGGGGTGCGCATTATACATGGGTACAAAAAAAAATTGTAAATTTCTTTTTTTTAATTTTTTTTTTTTTTTTTTAAGTCCCAATGATCGTCACACACGTAGGGAGGCAATGGGTCCCATTTTTATAGTCTTTGGTATGGTCTTAACTAGGCTGGATGTAATTTTTTTTGTTGGCATTGATTTCTCCGACTGCCCGTAAACGCACCACCGCGCTCCGTGCGCGCACGGGACAGCAAACGAGCAGGTGATCGAGCAAGCGTCTGATACGAGAGCATTGCGGTCGCATGGAGCGTGTTTGAAGTGAACAGCAGAGAAGAAAGGCAAAGTGTTGTGAAATAAAATGCACAGAACGGATGCGCAAGACACGTCAGCTATATAAAGAGCGAGAGTTGTTTTCTTCCTATTAGTTTCAATTCACAGTTTAATTAGCAGTTTCAATCAGCAAATAACAAAATGCGTATTACAGGTAATATTTTATTTCACAACACTTTGCCTTGTTCCTTTGGTCTCTGCTGTTCATCCTAAAACACAAAGGCGCTCTTTAAGCAATGCGACAGTGAGCGCCCGGCGCGCTGCGGTTGCGCGACCGCACCAAATTAAGCTCCCTGCGCAGTGCGCACTGAGGTCCACTTAAATTTTAGAAAGTACATCAGGACCTTAAAAATATCTTCTAAATTTCAGCGACGGCTCTGTCACAATAATCGATCAGCGCGGTGCAGTTGGGCGGTCGGCGGCGCGCTACGGTTGAGCGTTCTCTCGCGCGCTCTCTCTCTCACTCTCTCTCGCTCTCGCACACACGCAAACCGGATATCATACGGAGGCCGCCATTACAGATGCGCAGAACGGATGCGCAAGACACGTCAGCTATATAAAGAGCGAGAGTTCAGTTCTCTACCTAAATTCGTATTACAGGTAATATTTTATTTCACAACACTTTGCCTTGTTCCTTTCTTCTCTGCTGTTCACTTCAAACACGCTCCATGCGACCGCAATGCTCTCGTATCAGACAAGGCTTGCTCGATCACCTGCTCGTTTGCTGTCCCGTGCGCGCACGGAGCGCGGTGGTGCGTTTACGGGCAGTCGGAGAAATCAACGCCAACAAAAAAAATTACATCCAGCCTAGTTAAGACCATACCAAAGACTATAAAAATGGGACCCATTGCCTCCCTGCGTGTGTGACGATCATTGGGACTTGAAAAAAAAAAAATAAAATTTTTAAATTCATAAAAATTGGGTGCGTATTATACATGGGTACAAGCTTTTTTCCAGCATCAGCATGCCATTTTTAGGGGTGCGTACTATACATGGGGGCGCACTATACACGGAAAAAAACGGTAATAGTACGACTGAATTTCCCTTGTAGGAATACATTCTGTGTTAGCATTATAACGCTTACATTTTTATGATGTCTATATTGTGTGAATATTTGAACCACTTCCGGATTATCCGAAGCTTGGAAGATGATGTCGTCCAGAACCAGTAGGTGGTGCTGCTGCGGCGGGAACAGTTTCTCGTCATCAAAAGATTCAGGCAGTCCCTTGATAAAAACGATGTCTTTATTCATGTTTTTGAGCTCATCGTACATTGGTTGATGTGAAGTATAAACCCAGACAATATTATCAGTTTTTTTTCTCATAACATGTTCAGGATTTTCTGTAACATTTTTAACAAAAAACGTCTTGCCTGAAGGCCCTGCGATTAACGATGAAAAAGGAAGTTCTAATCTAGGGTCAAATTCAATCTGGTTAAAAGCCATTTTCCATACACGTCTGTATGTATGGAGCGAGATCAATAACCAAATGGTTCAGTGTGGCCTTGATTGAGCAATCTTTTGTCGTAGACCACACGAAGCCGCTTGGAAAATGATGTGTTTCTGAGATGAAACCCTCTCTTATTGCGAACCATGCCATGTTGGGGTGCGTAAAGCACATCTGAGATTGCACCTGCTGTGTCGATGTACCCCTGAACCAAATCGAGCATGCTATCAAGATTGATGCTCTGAACGCTTTCGTGAGTCTGTGTGATACCCTTTACCTTGATGACGGTGCGGCTTGTTGCCCTTGTCTTGTAAGCGTATGTTTTCGGCCCTGCTGAGACAAATTCTGAAATGCTGTCATTCGAAAGCTCATCTGTCAAATCGCCCAGATAATCTTCTAGCGGGAGGACAGTTTCGCCAGGTTTGACCGTGTACACGAGACTGTCTGTGTCAGTGAAAAGAACGCGCGTCTGTAAAATTTCTAGATAGTTGTACATTTTTAGACGTGCATATGCGGTTGTGAAACACGCAGCCGCCACGTTTGATGTTTTTGAGGCTGGTATCTCATTGTTTATGTTGACACAATATTGTACAATCGAAAGCTTTTTGCTGATAAAGTGGAAGAATTTCACATCGTACAAACCAGAAAACAAAAGATCAAAAAACTCCTCAGATTTTGTCACAATTTTTGTGTTTGTCATGTTCTCACGCTGGGCTAGTTTTCCCCATAGATTGTTTAGACAAAGTTTCGAAACCTGACGTTTCCCGTGATTTACAGCAATTTTGGAAGGGTCTAGTTGGATACCCTGATGAATCGCGTAGCTCTGTATGTAAATTTCTCTATCAGCTTGATTGACCGCATGCGCTGGATAGCCTGAAGATTCCTGTTTACCTTTTAGAAATGTTCGCATGTAATCACGGAAAATTGTGTCGCTCGCTCTTGTGTAGTGCCATACTTCCGTAATATCAGCAACAGTGTAGCCAAGATCAAGTGCCTTAACAAATTCAGGAGTTGTCCAAACACCTGTTAACGATCTTTGCTCATCATTATGCGTACAAGCTGTCTGCTGGTTGTTATGCTCAGCGCATGTACGACACAGTGTGAAGACGAGTTTACCTTTAGCTGTTTTGAAAGGTAAAACAGGAAAATACAAACCACGAGGTGGATTGACAGTAGCGCTTATGAAGCCGAAATACAGTCTTGGGTCTTTAAAATCACCGTGAATAATCGTTGGATGACCAATAGGTACTGTACTATTAATGAAAGGATATAATGATGTGACATCGACGTACAACACCCTCTCGTCAGCTTCTGCCGTGTATCTTAAAACAAATGTGTTTGTTCGACCTACGAAAAGAGCCTGCCTCGGTTTGAGAGGTGTAGGAAATTTGGCTTTTTTCAGGAGTTCCTTAATCTCTGTGTTCAATTTTTTCATTTGCAACCATTCGTGCTCCCACATAATTACAAGGTGCACATCTTGTTTAAGCTGCAGTTCCTGAATTTTCTTTTGGGTGTTGTCAAACCTCTCCTGAAAGGGGCGTTTTGTTGTTGGACATATATTAGAGAGGTTGTAGCATTCTGGGCAACCATGGTGATAACAACCAAAATACTCGAAAACTATTTTAATCCCCCAGATTTCAGAATACCCGTCTACAGTGTAGTTATTTATCTTAACTTCTCCCCCGTTCAATTCATGTCTAATGTGGATATTTTGACTATGCATGACCCATTGCAAGTATTGAATAGAATCTTGTGAGAAAGCTTTGTTTTGTCGCATGTACCGTATTTTCCGCCCTAAAAGGCGCACCTAAAAACCTAAATTTTTACCAAGTCAACAGTGCGCCTTATAGCCCGGTGCGCCTTATATATGAATCAAGTGATGAATTTGTTGATCCATACTGGTTGTACACAGTGCTCTGCCAAAATGTTTGAGTACGTTTTAGTACGACTAGTAAATTACAAGGTCGCATCGCTTCCCAGCATTACGGTAACTGTAGTCAGGGGGCGTCACCGAATAGCTGTTGTACCCGCGAGGCTATTTCATTTCAAAATAAGCTGCTCCGTTAATGTTTCGAGTAAATCCACGGATCGATATGGAAGGGAAACATAGGTAAGTAGTACCAATGCGTTAGATCGAACTTTAGTCAGTTCTGATCATTTTATAGGAGCTCGTTTGAGAGACGCGATTGTTTACACTTTGCTGAGGCTCATGGGAGATTGCGAGCTGAGGGTCATGGGTTTTTGCGGATGGCTAATGGTATAACGATAGCTGCTATACGCGCGAGGCTATTTCATGTCAAAATAGGCTGCTCTGTTCATGTTTCGAGTAAATCTACGGATCGATATGGAAGGGAAACATAGGTAAGTAGTACCAATGCGTTAGATCGAACTTTAGTCAGTTCTGATCATTTTATAGGAGCTCGTTTGAGAGACGTGATTGTTTACACTTTGCTGAGGCTCATGGGAGATTGCGAGCTGAGGGTCATGGGTTTTTGCGGATGGCTAATGCTATAACGATAGCTGCTATACGCTCGAGGCTATTTCATGTCAAAATAGGCTGCTCTGTTCATGTTTCGAGTAAATCTACGGATCGATATGGAAGGGAAACATAGGTAAGTAGTACCATTGCGTTAGATTGAACTTTAGTCAGTTCCAATCATTTTATAGGAGATCGTTTGAGAAACGCAATTGTTTACAGAGGGCTCGTTGGTTATTGGCTGGTGGGTGCATACCGCAACCCTAGTCAACCTCAGTTTGTTGCAGTAAAGCTTCTATTTTATGCGCCTTATAGGCCGGTGCGCCTTATATATGGACAAAGTTTTAAAATGGGCCGTTCATTGAAGGTGCGCCTTATAATAGGGCGGAAAATACGGTAGTTGTCTGGAGGTGTAATGGCTAGTGTTTGCGGGGTTAGGAAATTAGTGCGAAAAACTTTCATGCAAGCCGAGGCTATTGTGACGGCGTTGAAAGGTTCTGTTCCAGTGGCCTCAAAATACTCGCTCCTGAATTTCTCACATCCTTGCATTAGCAAATCAACATCATTCTCACAGTAGGCTAGCGCTTGTTTAGCAAAATCAAACACACCGTTAGCTTCTTTGACATACCATTCATCAAACTTAGCTCGTTGAGAGGGTGACATTCGTTCGACATCGTAGTATGTAGGGTCAGGGTGACATCCTACATAGTAGGGATGGGCGGATCGATACCAAAATATCGATATATCGATCCAGGCTGCTCATTTTTGAGTATCGATCTCCCTAGCTAAAATATCGATACTTACAATTATTTAATTATATTTTTCCTCATTTTTTTCTGCTCCAATTTGACGACTTGCACTCATTCTAGCACTACTTTTCCTTCCGCCTGCTGCACCGGCGTGTCCTGCTCTGCTCTGCTCCCGCCCCCTTTTCTCACAAGCCAAGCCCTCCTCCTCCGCCCCCCGTTCCAATCCAAACAAACACAAACAAGCATGGCCACGGCGGCGGCCCAGTCCGAACGCAAGAGAAGTCTGGTTTGGGGATATTATATTTTACTTAATAACAACGAGGCAAAATGTGAAATATGTCACAAAACAATTAAATATTGTGGCAACACCACAAACTTGACAAAACATTTAAGCAAAATTCACCCCACGGTTCATGAAGAGCTGCAGTTGAAACGTGCCGCAGACACTAAGGCAGCGACGGAAAACCCTGCAGCCACACCGAGGCTAAGGTACCAAAGTACCTTAGAAGCAGCGTTTCAGAAAGGCAAGACATATCCAGATATCAGGTGCTAACCAAAAATCGTAAGCATTTGTGGTTGATGTGCTATTTGAAGCAATAATTACTACGCTTTAGTCAGTTATTTATAAATAAAGTTTTCCTCTTTTCAATTTGTGGTCGAACGCCATACGTTTTATTTGTAACTCCACTTCCTATAAACAACACTAAAGTATTACAATATTAAATGTAAGTATCCAGTGGCTTTACAAATTGATAGTTTTGCTCCTCATGACGATTAAGCCCTGCATCTCTGTTGGTACCATGTCTCTTTTTAGATTATACTAAAAGACAAAACTTTTTCCCAACAACAGAGAGAGAGAGAGAAAAAAGTAAAGAATAGCTCCTTTTTATTAAAGTTATACTATTAATATGCATCTTCCACTAATGCACTAATGTCTAAAAAGGTTAATAATTCATGTACACAACGTAATACTTTTTCTACAACATTCAATAGATGACTCTCCAAGAGCAAGAATGCCACTGCATTTAAATTGTTTTTTTGGCGGGAAATTACACTTCCGGTATCGATATCGGACCGAATATCGGGTATTTTGGGTAGGAAATACTTGGTATCGGATCGATTCCAAAATCATTGGTATCGCCCATCCCTACTACATAGTTTAGATGTTCTAAAGAGCTAAATTTACGGGGGAAACAACCCTTTGATTTGTCTTCAAGCCCCAGGGCCTTAGGCATCGCACTTAGCGGCATCGTTAAGAATGACAATGAGTCGATATAACGAGATTTTGTGTCTAAATCGACAAATGAAAGAACCTTACTCCCCTGCATCAGAATGTCAAGTTTGATACCTAATTCAAGCATTCTCCTTATTACGATGTAAGAATCAAAATCTCTCGCATTATGTGCAACAAATGTCGTTTGTTTAAACCGGGGGTTTTGAAAAAATGTGAGGAATTTGTCAACACAATCTGTCCCAAACCACTGTTTCGTCAGTCTATTTGATTTACAGCAGATAAGAAAGGGGTTGTGTAAACCATCTGCATCTACATAAGTTTCAAAATCATAGTAGACTACATTTTTGCAAGGTGGTTGAAGCTTGATGGGCTGAATGTAACACAGGTGCGGCTTCAGTAAGGCATCATCATCTTGGTTTAAGATCTCATCACACACCGCGCATCTTTTCACGGGGCAATGATGTTCAACACTGGTACCATCAGCTTTCACATAATATTGGAGCCTGCATTGCAAGCACTTTTTGTATGAGGTGCAGTTGCTCACAAGATTCGTCGCTCGAAACTCTTGATGTTTGGCAAAGCATTCCTCATTACGACAAATTTTGTTACAATCGGGGCAGATAACATGTTTAAATCGTCGTTGTTTACACAAGGATCGAGTCAAATGTTACAATGTCCCTCACATTGATGGAGTCGCCAATTTTCATGCCCTTTGTAACAGTGTTTGCAAAAATATGCATACCCCACGAATGCCTCTATCGCTTTCACACCGTAGTAATGATTCTCAAGGTGTAAGACAAATAAAGTGTCTTTGTCTGTTTTAGGGTAATGTGTGTCGAAGAAAGTCATGGGGCGGCTGTCTTCTTTTCGGTACATTACAGTTATTTTCCGTCTGAGAACTTTTTCAAATTTATGTACATCCCCCAGACTCACAGGTGTTTGACAATCTAAACCCACACTCTGATGCAAAAGTCTGGCTTGCCTTACGGCCTGTTTTGATGTTAGTGTGTCATTTAACAGATAGGTTAGTGAGAGAGCAAAGCGTAGATTGTTGTCCTTATTACGAGGTATGTGCAAGTGTCGTTTTTTCCGCATCAAAATTTCTTTGTTGGTACTGTTCATCAGTCGACGACGCATTCCGCCACAGATCGGTGTGACTATTTGGACAATAATCTCTAAATTCTCATCAGCCAGAAGCTCTACATTTGATTGAGCTAGACGTTCAAGCAGATCCGATACATTATCACGGATAGTGTTTATGTCGCTTTTTTGCTGGTAAACGTGAGCTCTATCATTTCCAGCCACTAACTCGATTTGAATCACGTCACCTCTCTGTGTTCTCACATCAACCTCTCGCAAGACTTCATCTATTCTTTCCTCAATCTGGAGGTAAAAGGTTGCAAAATGATTGTTGTTTGCTTGTGACGGTATATTCAAATGCCGCCTTACCTCAATATTATTGAAATGCGGTCTATTTACTACAACAGAGCCGCCACACTGATTAGTTATTACAGGAGCACTGTTAGATTGGTGGGGTATGTCTTGAAACACTGGTGCGCTGTCATCAATAACATCTATTTCATGATCGATTATAACAGAGCAGTTGTTAGGCTGGAATGGTGGTGGTATGTTACCAGTTATTACAGAAGCATCTATCTCATGATCGATAGGGTTAACAGTCATTGGGTCAATCAGAGGCTGCGTATTTAGATTTTGGATTATGTTTAACAGTTGAGCAGGAATATCAGGACTGTTGCGCCCGCTGCTACTTAGCTTGGTTATTTAATTCTGCTATCATGTTTAGCAATTGTGACGGGACCAGTGTAGGACTTTGGCTACCATCATTCTGGCTTTGACTGTTTAGGTCGTTTACGACAACTTGTAAGTGGGCCATTATATCAGGACTGTCTGTGTCTCCCCCCTCCAGCATGGCATTGTTCACAATGTTGAGCAAATCTGGTATTTGGCTTGTAGAAGCACTGGTTGACGGCAAATCATTGTTAATGTTTGACAAATCTAGCTCAAGTGTATCACAAGATGGCTGTAAATCTAATTCAGCAATGTTTGTTAAGAAATTTGACTCTGCTGACGTAAGGTTAGCATGATCCATTGTATTTCTTTTTTACGAGAATCACAATATAAACAACACACACAAAAAAAAAAAATCGGACCTATCTTGATTCGGCTAAATCTGTCAGAATACGTATTACCTTAAAACATTATTGCAACGGTTTTTTGTAAACACAATTACCACTGCACTTTATAGCACGCCTTGTCTTGTGGTGATGGCTCTCGTTTGTCGATTCAGGCCCCTTGGTGGTTGAGTAAAAGGCTGCACGTCTGCTCTTTCTCGCTCTTTGAAGCAGCCCTGTGTCACGACGCTTAACTAGAAGTAGATATTAAAAAACAGTTAAATCGTTATATACCATCAAAAAAAAACATTCGAATGATAACAGAGAAAAAGAAGGAATACCTTTGACTTTGTTTATCGATTCTTGAGGAAGGTCTTCGTAAGCAGTTAAAGCGTCCGCCAATTCTATGTCTGTGGATGCTCCCTCTTCCGTCTCTATGCTAGTGACAGCCGCCTGCTGGCCGGAGGGGGGTATGATTTGGCTGAAATCACGCGGCTCTGATGGTTCTGCCTCAAAACCAGTCTGTGTCAGTGTTTTTTTTTGTCTAGTGGCAGCAGCCACGAGATCTGTTACATACATAAAAAAATAAATAAAAAATCACCAAATAATAGCATTTTTATTAACTAACGTAGATGAACGGTTGCCTCACCGTAGTCTGATTGTGTTAAATAAACTCCACTAAAGTCGTCGTCAAATACTTCATGCACGTCAGCAGAATATCTTCATCGTATGATTATGTTGGAATGTAACCTGTAATAATTTAATTAGTTTGTCCTGTCTAGACAAAATTAGTTTACCACTGATTGACTAGACGCAGAGGAAGCAATCAAAGTTGCTTTGTTTACAGAAAGTCGTAAAAGGCCCCCTGCTATGTCTTGATCAGCAGGGGTGCGTCTCCAGCCCAACCTGTGTATTCCCAAACCCCCACTTTCAACACCACTCTGTTTCTCTCAATAAATAAGCACCTGACGAGGCCTGAGTCAGACTTCATTCGACCATCGCTGTAAGCACAGCGACGAGTGAACTCTCCACCCGCAGGCGTCTAAAACGACTGACTTGTCTCCAGTGTGGTCCTTGCAAAATAAGTTAGAGTGAGCACCACCCTAACATTTTTGGTGCCGAAACCCGGGACCCTCATACCCGCCATCTGGCTGACGGAGGACGACGCGCTGTACACCGTCGACGGGCCAGCGTCCGTTGGAGGACCTGGTAACGAAAGACCTGGGAAGGAAGTTCTTCTCTGGGCCAGCATCTTAGGTCTGACTTCGTCTGACAGAGGTGGATTGACGGGAACTCGGCAGCGCAGCGGACCAAGGGAGACAAGTAAGTCATAGAAAAAAGCGCAGATACGGCTTTGGTTTGTCCGAGCTATGAGATACGGCTTTGGTTTGTCCGAGCTATGAGATACGGCTTTGGTTTGTCCGAGCTATGAGATACGGCTTCGGTTTGTCCGAGTTATGAGCTACGGCTTCGGTTTGTCCGAGTTATGAGATACGGCTTTGGTTTGTCCGAGTTATGAGCTACGGCTTTGGTTTGTCCGAGTTATGAGCTACGGCTTTGGTTTGTCCGGGCTATGAAACAGATGGGATTCTAGTCCCAGTGGAAGGAACGGGCTAAGAAAAAGGAGTTTCTTTTTCCTAATTGAAGAAGGGCGTAGATTCTCTTTTTTTCCTGTCTGTTTTTCCAAGCTGTTTGCATGAAAGTTGTGTGGTTGAGTGTGCGACTGGTAGGATGAATTGACTGCAGAGAGAATTTGGTGAGAGGTCAATTTAAACCTACATTGAGGATCCTCAAAGAAAAGAAAAAAGAAATAAAAAATTGTATAAACCTAAAATACCAAATTAAGATGGGAAACAAAACCTGTAAATCCCTAGCTCTTGAAGGAGATGAGAAGTACATGGCGAGTAAATTTCTTAATTGTATGCAATACATGCCAAAGTGCAAGAAAAAGTATGGAGTAGAAGCAAAGTTGAAAGTGGAAGTCTGGAAGATAGTGGTTGATGTTTTGGAGGAGAGTGTGAATAGGAAGTCAAAGGGACTGAAAAAGAAAAATAAAGAGAAAGAATTGATTTGTGCTAGAATGTGGTTGAGTGCTTCACAAGAGAGAAGAGAACAAATCCAAAAGACAAAAGATAGAAAGTTGAGAAGTGATGAGGCTGCGTCCATGTTTGTCAGGCCGGAAGACAACGAGGCCACAGTGCGCAGGCCGCAGCTGGAAATGCAGCTCAAGCGGAGCAAGAGAGATCTTCCGCGCGTATGCAAAACTTGTATCCAGGTTTAACAGACCTGCACCCTCCCCCATATAACAGAAAAACAACCCAGCGTCACATTGCTAGAAGTCCTGTACAAACAAGAAGTTTGACCACTGCTGCTAGGTTTTCCCAAAATTTGGACAATGTTGATGTGTGCCCAATGATACAGGTGCCAAACCCTATTGTAGGGGAAGGCCAACCTCCACATACGTATGTTTTTCGGCCATGGACTTTGGAAGAGGCAAGAAAAGCAGTTGAAGGGGTTACCCCTGTTGCTGAAGACCCAGATAAATGGGCAGAAGACATGGCTGGGATCATACATTCTTACAGACTGAATGGGCATGAGGCAGGAGAAGCTGCAATGTCTTCTTTGGGAAAAGACTGGGCAAAGGTTAGAGGTCATTATACGGGTAGAAATAATCAAGGGCCCTTTCCCTATCCCGGTGAGGGAAATCAATTAGTAGGGGAGTATGCAGCACAATGGAATGATCTTTTGCAAAGAGTGAGAACTATATTTCGAAGGCGAGCGAATTATGGTCATTTGGCAGGAATTAAACAGAAGCCTAGGGAAGATACTGATGATTTTCGCTTAAGATTTGAAAAAGAATTCAGGGTGCATAGTGGCATCCCATTCAATGATGCAGCTGAGAGTGCTTATCAGCAACAGCTTAAAAATGCGCTCCTTACTAATTTCCGCCCAGAAATCGGCAACTGGGTGAGGAAACATTTGGTGGAAGTAGATGTTGCAAGTGTGACAACAACTATGCAATGGGCCAGACATGCTGAAAAAGTGATCAAAAGAGGCAAAAGTTCTGATGTATTTCATCTAGGCGATGATGATGATGTTGACCTAGATCAGTGCTTCTCAAATAGTGGGGCGCGCCCCCCTTGGGGGGCGGCGTGCTATACCTGGGGGGGCGCGTGTGACCCTGGGGAACAGGCTTTTTTTTTTGCAGTACTAGAATAAAGTGTAATTGCGCATCTTCCCAGCAGGGGGCAGTGGCGCTCTCATTGTTACTTCTGTGACGTTTGCGACAGTGCAACATTTTACGATTTACAAGACAAGTTAGGATAGTCACGGTGGGGAGGGGGGGGGCGCGAATAGTTTTCTTCTTGCTAAGGGGGGGCGTAACAGAAAATAATTGAGAAGCACTGACCTAGATGAAGATACAATAGTCTTCTTTCATGGGTCCCAGCAGGCCAGAGGAAGAGGTAGAGGCCAACAAGGTCGCAGGCCTCCATATAATTCAAAACCCCCACCAGATTCAGAGAACTGTTGGAACTGTGGGAGACGAGGACACTTGGCAAGATCGTGTCGTTTTGCAAAACAATACCAATCAAAGGGTGGAGGAAATGGCAGAGGAAGGGGCAGAGGAAAAGCCAAATTCTCAGCATGACTAGATTGCCCCCCTGTGATCTCTTGTCCTCCTACCGAGGAAGAGATGGTAGATGTCCATGCAGCATGGGACATTTTGAATGCATTGAAAGAAAAACCATATGTTACCTTAAACATTGGAGGAAGTGAAGTAGAGTTTTTGTGTGTTACCGGAGCGTGTAAGACCGTAATAAAAACTAAAGTCCCAAATCTAAAGGCCTCCCAAAATACTATTTGGGTAAAATCTGCTGATGGGCAGGTACACAAGGAGAGTATCTCCAATCCAGTTGTAGTGAGAGATGATGAAACGGGTGTCATAGCTTCAGTCTCGATTGTGCTATCCCCAGAATGTCCCATAAACCTTCTGGGGCGGGATCTGATGACTAGATTGGGAATTGCAATAATTCCAGTAAAGGATGGCATGCGAGCATGTAGGGTGAGAGATGTAGACTCATATGCTGCACAGGCAGGTGAGCGGATTTGCTGTTCTTATGACGTCTCTGCTGAACAGAATCCCAAGCTACCAGGCAATTTGCTGAGTGAAGCCCGAAAGCAATTGACACGACCTGAATCGGAAATGACTTGTGATGACTTACATGTCACCATGAACATCCTCACTGATCCACAAGATGACTATATTGAAAGATTTCTCAGTGACACAGAAGTACCTTTAACAATCACTGCACTGTACACTGATCGCAGGTCATTTGCAGCTGCTACTGTGCTCCTGCCCGCTCCTCAGGATGACAAATACAAGTTGTCGGCTGTACCCCACATTTCATTGTTTAAACCTCACAGTATAACATGGGCAGATGTGGGTTGCCGGATTAAACTTGCTGATTCTGTCACTGATTATGAGGATAAAGGTGATGGGTGGAGCTACAGTGCCAGTTGTGACGTGTGGAAGAGAACTGTGTGTGAAGTAGGTGTTGGTAGGGCAGGTGCTTATGCGCGTCCCTGACTAGTTAACATTTGTTTGAATGAAAAGGAGGAGGGGGAATTGGCTGGGCTTCCTGACAAGCTGTGGACAAAGGGGCCATCTGATATAGGACAGTTAACATCCATTCCGCCAGTGCAGATCAAACCAAGATCAGAGTGGCGTCCGAGAGTTAAGCAATATCCTTTAAAACAGGAGGCAATAAACGGGATTGCCCCTGTTATAAATGATCTTTTGTCAGGGGGAATTATTAGGAAGTGCTCGGATTCTCCTTGCAACACCCCTATTTTTCCAGTTCGAAAGGCCAATAAAATTGATTGGCGAATGATACAAGATTTACGAGCAGTGAATGATGCAGTACAGACAAGAGCACCTAATGTGCCTGACCCACACACACTTCTGAACACTTTGAAACCTACCCAGAAGTTTTTCACGGTAATTGATCTTAGCAATGCGTTTTTCTCGGTGCCAATTCACCCAGACTCACAGTTCTGGTTTGCGTTCACCTTTAAAGGGCAAAGTTATACGTACACCAGATTGCCACAGGGATTTGCTGATAGTCCAACTATTTTTATGCAAGCTATCATGGCCTGTCTGGCTGATTCACGGACATCTTTAACACTTCCCTGCAGCAGGCCATCGTCCCGTCGTGTTTCAAAGCTGCCACCATCGTACCTGTGCCGAAGAAACCCGCTCCGTCCTGCTTCAATGACTACCGCCCCGTGGCACTTACGCCCATCATCATGAAGTGCTTTGAGCGGCTTGTCATGGAGCACATCCGATCCGTTCTCCCCCCCACCACTGACCCCTTCCAGTTTGCGTACCGAGCCAAGCGGTCTTCTGAGGATACCATCTGCTCTGCCCTCCACTCGACCCTCACCCACCTGGAGAGGAGGGACTCGTATGTGAGATTGCTGTTTGTGGACTTCAGTTCTGCCTTCAACACCATTGTGCCACAACGCCTCATCAGCAAACTTGACGCGCTGGGCCTCAGTACGTACCTCTGCAACTGGCTACTGGACTTCCTCTGTCAGAGGCCACAGGTAGTACGTGTTGGCGACAAAATCTCCGCCAGCATCACGCTGAGCACGGGGGCCCCCCAAGGCTGCGTGCTCAGTCCGCTGCTCTTCACCCTCCTGACGCATGACTGCACTGCAACCTACAGCGACAACCGTATCGTGAAGTTTGCTGACGACACGACTCTGGTGGGTCTCATCACCAAGGGAGACGAGACTCAATACAGGCTGGAGGGTGACCTTCTGACCACGTGGTGCAGGGACAACAACCTCCTGCTGAACGTCGACAAGACCAAGGAGATTGTTGTGGACTTCCGGAAGGGTCACACCCAACACCTGCCGCTGACCATCGACGGTGCTGTGGTGGAGAGAGTGAGCAGCGCCAAGTTCCTGGGGGTGCACATCAGTGAGGATCTCTCCTGGTCCACCAACACCGCATCACTGGCAAAGAAAGCCCAGCGCCGCCTGTACTTCCTGCGGAAACTCAGGCGAGCGAGCGCTCCTCCGGCCGTCATGACTGCATTTTACCGCGGCACCATTGAGAGCGTCCTCTCCAGCTGTATTGCTGTTTGGGGTGGCGGCTGCACTGACTACAACTTGAAGGCCCTGCAGCGCATAGTGAACACTGCTGGTAAGATTGCTGGTGCTTCGCTCCCCTCCTTGAAGGACATTCACACCTCCCATCTCACCCGCAAGGCGACCACGATTGTGAGTGATGCGAGTCACCCCGCTACTCTTTGTTCGAGCTTCTGCCCTCTGGGAAGAGGTACAGAAGCCTGCGCTCCCGCACCTCCAGACTCTCAAACAGCTTCATACTCCAGGCTGTTAGGATCCTGAACTCGCTCCCCCGTTCTGCGTAGCGTCCTGTACTTTTACTGTCTGAACTGTCTGAATGCACACTGGCTCTTATTATTTATTATTTGTTATTACTCTTATTTATTGTTTGTGCCTTTTTGTTTATGATGATTTTTACTTTTGCGCTATGCTTGCTGGCTCCGTTATTTATTGTGTTATCTGTTTATTTATTATTTATTCATCACTCTTACTATTGATTGTTTGAATTTTTGCCTTCTTGTTTTTATATTGTGTCGCGTACATGTATGTCTATCGTGTTATGTGTCTCGTCACCGTGGGATAGAGAAAAACGTAATTTCGGTCTCTTTGTGTGTTGTGACATGTGGAGAGATTGACAATAAAGCTGACTTTGACTTTGACTTTGATTTTCAGATGTCAAACAAAAGCCAACTTCTAGTTTATGTAGATGATCTCCTGGTGGCCTCTGAAACTGGAGCTGCTTGCAGGGAAGACTCCTTAGCATTGTTACGCTATCTCTGCAAAACAGGGAACAAGGTAAACAAGAACAAAATCCAATGGGTCAGACAGGAAGTGAACTATTTAGGTCACACGTTGACAGCTTCTGGAAGACAGATACAGAAAACCAGAAAGCAGATCATTGCAGATGCACCAAAACCGGAGACGAAGAAAAACATTATGTCATTTTTGGGGCTCTGCAATTACTGCAGAGCATGGATCCCACATTATGCGGAAAAGACGCAACCGCTGTTAGATATTGCGCATGGAGTCCCCATGGCAATGACAGATAAATTAACGTGGACTCCAGAAGCAGACGATGCTTTTGTAGTGCTGAAACAGGCTCTGATGGAAACCACATCTCTTATCTTACCAGACTACAATAAAACCTTTGTACAAACAGCAGACTGCAGGAATGGTTTTATGACCTCAGTGTTGCTGCAGAGTCATGGCAGCAAACTACGACCAATTGCATTTTGTCCAAAAAATTGGATCCAGTGGCTCAATCCTTGCCAGACTGTGTCCAAGCAGTATGCGCGGCAGCGCTTGCAGTGAGACAATCTGCAGATGTGGTGCTCTTTCACAAAATGGAGCTGCTAGTTCCACATGCTGTAGATGTGTTGCTACTGCAAAGCAAGATGAACTTTTTGTCACCTGCCAGACACCTATCCTACACTGCTACGCTTCTGTCACAACCACACATTGTGATAAAGAGGTGCACAGTCCTTAACCCAGCAACGTTGATTCCGTTGCCAGGGGATGGTACACCACATAACTGTTTGGATGCTACAGAACATCTACAGCTGCCCAGACAAGATTTGATTGACACACCACTTGACAAAGGGGAAAAGTGGTTTGTGGATGGGTCATGTTCAAAGGATCCTAGAGGGAACAATCAAAGTGGGTATGCAATTGTGAGATTGCCAAACCAGATTGTTGAAGCAGAGAAGCTTCCATACAACAGGTCAGCGCAGGCGGCTGAGCTGATTGCACTAACAAGAGCTTGTGAATTGGCGGAAGATAAGGAAGTCACTGTATACACAGACAGTCAGTGTGCGTTTTCTACTCTGTTCTATTTTGCAAAACAATGGGAGCGCAGGGGGATGACAACATCAACTGGTAAGCCGGTCACCCATGCCTCCTTGTTAAAAGACTTGTTACAGGCCATTCATTTACCTGCTAAACTAGCTGTGTGTAAATGTGCTGCTCACACCACAGGCACAGATGAAGCCTCGAATGGAAACAGATTAGCAGATAGAATTGCTAAAGAAGCAGCGGCAGGGAAACATGGCCATGAATTTTTTTTTGTAGATTCGGAGGACACGCAACTCATAGATAAGACTATACTGACGGATATGCAGGGCAATGCTCCAATGGTGGAAAAACGAATGTGGACGACAAAAGGTGCAATAGCGGATACAGATAATATCCTCCGCATCAATGACAAACCTGTTTTACCTAAATCGCTTTTTAAGGCAGCAGCAATTGCGACGCATGGGCCGTGCCATGTGTCGACAGGGGGGATGAGGTCCATCATACATCAACAATTCACTACCTTTGGTTTGGATGTTTACTTAAAAAATTTTTGTAAAGCATGTCCCGTTTGTGTAAAACATAATCCACAAGGAAACATGAGACCTAAGAGAGGCTCATTTCCAAAACCGTCTTACCCATTTCACATCATGCACATGGATTTTATTGAGCTCACGCAAAGTGGACCTCACAAATACTGCCTAGTGATGATTGATGCATTTTCCAAATGGGTGGAAATAGTTCCATCTAAACATGCAGATGCCTTAACAGTGGCAAAAGCCATTTGCAAAGCCATCATACCGACTCATGGCATTCCCCAAACCATTTACAGCGATAATGGTCCACATTTTGTGAACCAAGTGGTACAGAACATGGCTGTACACCTTGGGATAACGTTAAAAAACCACTGCGCTTATCACCCTTCCAGCGCTGGCCTGGTTGAACGAGCAAATTATACTATCAAAAGCAGGTTGAAAAAATGCATGGAAACAACAGGCAGACCTTGGCCAGAGTGCCTAGACTTAGTGAAGCTCTATATGAGAATTACTCCCACTTCAGAAGGGCTAACACCTTTTGAAATCATCCACGGGAGGCCATATAGACTACCTGTGTTCCATGCAGATTTACAAAAGGCAGATGAAGAACAGTCTTTGGCAGATTTCATGGTCAGGACGCTCAGACTGACAGAGGTGTCAAATGCAAATTTACTGCCGCCTGATCTTTCATCCTCACAGGTCGACAACACCATCAAGCCAGGAGACTGGGTCTACATCAAAGTCATCAAAAGAAAGAACTGGGCCAGCCCACGGTGGGAGGGACCATTCCAAGCCTTGCTAACTACCCCCACTGCAGTAAAGATCGCTGAACGGCCCAGCTGGATTCACCTCAGCCACTGCAAGCTACAAGGAGTGCTGAACCCCTAATTCGGAGTGGTTGGGAAGCCTGATTTCAAACTAGCCTCATCGTTTAGGGTTAGACGTCTCAATGTTGGTGAAGAGAACAACAACACCCACTCCGCTAGGCGAGGGTATGCCTCGGAGTCCCTGTCATCCAAGTAGCAACGGGGCTCCATATGCCAGGTGGATCCTCTGCTGCGTTGTGGTTGGAGCGTGCTATGGTCTATGGACTCAACTGGACAGACCAAGTGACAATGTTGACCGTGGAAGACGATGGTCACACGATGAGAACTTTGAGGACTGGTCATGGGACCCCAGAAACCCATACGAAACCAACACCTGGTACCGCTACGTCAAATTCACTGTGAGGTCGCACACACAGGAGGGTTGCTATGTGTGTTCCAAACTTCCTCCTTCCTCTACACAAGTTCACTTGGAGGCCAGAGCAATGAATGTCACCGAAGCGAAATGCATGGCATCCATGGGAGGAGTTGGATATCAACACCATGCTGTCACAGTCAGTGATGCCGACCCTTCACGCCCTGGACTTGCGGAAGGTACCTGTGATCAGCTTTTCTGGACAAATCTCAATGTGACTGTTAAAGGACGAACATTGCCGCAGGTGGCCTACACAGAACGGCCACCTGGAGTGAACTATACGTGTTACATCCAAGGAAGCGAGACCCACAAATGCATTGACAGTGACTGCTCTCCAGGAGGGAACTGGATGGGAGCTTTGGACATCGCCACTGAGTGTCAGGATAAGAGAGCCATTTCAGGTGGTGAGGGCTCTCCGACCAACATGGCTGCACCATCAAACGGAACGTACTTCATACGGAATGGCTGGTGGCTTTGTGGTCACAAGGTTTATCCGATGCTGCCCGCCAACTGGACGGGAGTGTGTGCACCAGTGTGGGTGACAGACCACACCTACAGGATACAACATCGTCAGCTGACGACAGCACACAACTCTACTGGACGTCGACGCAGGGCGATTACAACCTTTGACCCCCATGACCCTGTCTGGGGTGCGAATGTTCCGGACGACCATAAAATATGGCCTGTCGGAAACAAAGTTGTTCATGCGCTTTTTCCTTGGATCGGAGTTGGAAAACAATCTCTCTTCATCAAGACACTGAACTATCCTTTGTGAACCTCTCACTGCAAGTCGATGATGGACAAAATAGAGAGATCCAGGCTATTAGACTAATGGTCTTGCATAACAGGATGGTTCTGGACTTGTTGACGGCAGCACAAGGTGGTGTGTGCCACATCATCGGAACTTCCTGTTGCACATACATTCCAGGAGATAACGACACGCACATCAAGGAAGCCATGAACTCACTGAGGAATTTACAGCAGGCCATGTCGGAGGACAAAATCCCACGTCAATGGGATTTCTTTTCATGGCTATTCTCTGGCGCCTGGTGGCAGTTGCTGTTGAAACTTTTGGCTCCTGTGCTTGCTGTGCTGGTATTGTTGTGCTTGTTTACGACCTGTGTTATCCCGTGTTTGAAGTCTGCTGTGACAAGGTTTGTGTCTTCTACCGTGGCACAAGTACATATACAGCTTCTTCGAGATGACGGATGTGATGACTATGATGTGGTGCAGAACGTGGATTGCGTAGATGCTGTTTGACTCGGCATTGTTTTACGGAAACTTGATGATTTGACCATCGAAAATGCCTTGCAAGTGATGGATTCAATGATGTACCGTTTCTGTGTTTTTGTTTTTCTTTTTTTATTGATAACAGTCTGGTCGCCTAAGGCAGAGGGACCGTGTAACTCCTTTCCTGCATTTAATCTGGCCGCAGGTTTTTAAGTTGCACATACTTTGGACTGGAGTATTGAGGGAAAACCTCATCTTCACTGGAAGTTATTGCTTTCATTTCATTGATTTCGTTTTCTTACTTATGCTTGATTGTTCGGGTTTGACATAATAATATGATAAAACAGGGGGGATATGTTAGGGTTTGCAGAATATCTTCATCGTATGATTATGTTGGAATGTAACTTGTAATAATTTGATTAGTTTGTCCTGTCTAGACAAAATTAGTTTACCACTGATTGACTAGACGCAGAGGAAGCAATCAAAGTTGCTTTGTTTACAGAAAGTTGTAAAAGGCCCCCTGCTATGCCTTGATCAGCAGGGGTGCGTCTCCAGCCCAACCTGTGTATTCCCAAACCCCCACTTTCAACCCCACTCTGTTTCTCTCAATAAATAAGCACCTGACGAGGCCTGAGTCAGACTTCATTCGACCATCGCTGTAAGCACAGCGACGAGTGAACTCTCCACCCGCAGGCGTCTAAAACGACTGACTTGTCTCCAGTGTGGTCCTTGCAAAATAAGTTAGAGTGAGCACCACCCTAACGATCTGCATAACATTACATACACATTACATCATGTTTTATATGATAACCTCAGTGTATTATTATTATTATTATACCAGTAACATGGCTTACCTTTAACCGTCTCGAAACAACTTTTGACGCTCTCCAACTTTTGACGCACTCCAACTCCTCCGATCAGAGCTCATCTGCTAGCGTGTCTTCTCAAAACGATCAATAGCCCCACCTTTAATATACCAACAGTAGGTCCACCCCCCTCTCTAAAAAAACACCTGGACATCCCCCAACATAACACCTAACCCTAACCCTCTGGTGTTATCTTAGTGATAGTGCACCTCTCCACCTCATTTCTTTTCTCCCTATGCGAATGCCGCCCTCTAGTGTTATCTTAGTGACAGTGCACCCCCTGCATCATTTGCAAAACAATACACAGACACCTGCAGCATCCCCCACCTCATTTACATAAAACTCATTTACATAATAATAGACAGACACCTGCAGCACCTCCCCCACGACACCTGCACCAACCCCGCACCTCATTTGCAAAAGCTCATTTGCATAACAATAACATCAAAGGATAAGTGCATTATAGTGTGTGTGTGTGTGTGTGTGTGTGTGTGTGTGGGTGGGTGTGTGGGTGTGTGGGTGTGTGTGTGTGTGTGTGCGTGTCTGCGTGTGTGTGTCTCTGTGCCAATGATCAGTGCGATCATTCTCACCTGCCTCTTGTTACCTGTCGTGTATTTAAGTCCTGTTTGTGTGTCACTCCCTGTCGGAGTGTTGTTACTGTCATGAGGTTTTTTGGTTCCTGTCGTTTGGTAAAGTCACCCTGTCTTTTTGTCTCACTTCTCTGTTCGGTTCCTGTTGTTGGTTTTGTTAGTCAGTTATGTCACTGTACCGACTCTGTTAGTTTGAGTTCCGCCAATAAACCCTGGTCCAAGCTGCACTTGGTCGCCCTACTCCATTTCCACTCCAATTCGTGACAGAGAGAACTTCGAGACTGAATAATTTTTGCTCTATTGAGAATGGTGAGTGGAAATTATTGTTAGTTGTTCAAACAATTGAAACTTGTAATTCTCTTTCTTGCTTATTCATTAGATTTCTACTTTATGATCATTTAATTTCGAATAAGGATCATTTTAAAATCTCTTTTGTTTCTCTATCATAGTCATACTTTAAACCGTTCAGTTCTTTTTTAAATGAAGACAGCTTTAATCCTTGACATCAGGGAGTTTCAGAATCTGGTTTGAAACCGTTAACTTAAGCTCAGCTAGTTTGAGTGTACGCTAGTGAAAATAAACGAGTTCCCGCGGTCTTAACAAAGACAGCTAAACTACGTATTCCGAGAGGATAACAAAAGCAACAATCTTAATAGGAAAAGAGAGCCGCTGAAACGGCCGCGATCGAGGAGATCCTGGGTCTCGACAAAGTAGTTACTCAACCCTCGGGTTTCTTTGATTTCAGCGGGACTGGCGTCCGGAAATGACGGAATTAATCTAACAATAGATTAGTTACCTGAACAGCCGTTAGACTCGGAACGAATTTTCTTTCCGTACCGGCTTAAATCAATTTCTCACCTACAGACTGCGTTACTGCAGAGGGGCTAAAGTACAGAATTTTACCCTTTAAATGGAGAGCCGGTCACTTACATCAGATAAGTGCACGATTGACACAATTCCGATCGGCCATTGCAGTTTCAACCGAGAGGAAGTGGGCGGCTTGGAGCAGCCGTTGTGTTCGGCCGTTGCCTTTGGCCGTTGCAATCGGCTGTTGCGCGCAGCCATTCCGATCGGCCATTGCGCGCAGTCATTGCGCGCGGCCGTTCTGGTCGGCCATTGCTTGCGGTCATTGCGCTCCTTTTGGATCGCCGCTGTGGAAATGTCGCCCTCCGGCCAAAAGCCCAAAACTAAATGAATGGGCCTTCGCACTTAGTGCAATTTCAACCGAGAGGAAGTGTGCAGGTTTGGAGCGAGCGATGCGCGCGGCCGTTCCGATCGGCCATTGAGCGCGATGTTTGCGCGCAGCAATTCAGATCGGCCATTGCGGTTTCAATCGAAGGGAAGTGTGCGGCTTTGGAGCGGCCGCTGCGTGCGGCCATTGCGATCGACCATTTCGCGCGGCCGTTCCCATCGGCCATTGGGCACGGTCGTTGCGTGCGGCTGACATGAACGACCAACAACAGGCTAAACAATAGGTATGCTAACGTGACATAAACACAAACGAAGAGCTGAGAACGGGCCTGACGTAACATTCAGAGTTATTCAAATAACTACTATTGCATGAATAACACGTTTATAAAACCATCATTAAATCCTTCAAACTCCTCGTCCTCCGTGTCACTTACAAACAAAGCCGCTAATGATGCCGGTAGTACGTGGGGCCCTTCGTCATCTTTGTCATCCCGTGTCTTTTATGTAAACAACCGCCGCGCTTCTGCCGTCACTTGAAATTCAAATTAGAGTAATCCCTTGCTACATTGTGGTTTATTTATCGCGGTTTCACTTTTTTCTTTATTTTTTTTTTATTTTGAAAATTTGTGAAAAAAAATCACATATAAGTCGCTCCTCAGTATAAGTCGCCCCCCACCCAAACTATGAAAAAAAACGCGACTTATAGTCCAAAAAATATGGTATATTATTGTTATAATGACACAGCTAATGCAAGGGGGGAATATACAGGACCTATACCGATCCATTTTTGAAATTATGATTGTTAGTGGTTTTAAAATATATACCGTTTTTTCCGTGTATAGTGCGCAAAATTTAACTAATTTATTGTCCTAAAATCTGGGGTGCGCATTATACATGGGTACAAAAATTAAAAAAAAAAATTTTTTTAATTTTTTTTATTTCATTTTATTATTTTTTTTTAAAGAAAGTCATGGTACAACAAAACCAACAACAGGACTGACCGACAAAGTCGTGGAACAAAAAGACATTGGTGACATTACCAAAGACAGGAACAGAAACCAAACAGACATCATGACATCATCCGACGGTGAGCGAGGGGCAGACAGGACTTAAATACAAAACATTACATTATTGAGGTGACACAGGAAGAGAGGGGCGACGCGAACAGAAACTATGACAATCTAGACACATAGCAAAACTGGGGACGAGACATGACAAATCTCCCTCGAAATAAAACTTGAAATCACCTTTCTTTTTGTTTGTTGTCAATCGCGCATCGCATTCAGCCATCCTGCCAACACACTTACTCACTCACTTTGATGCGATGGTGCAATCCTTGATGGTGTGTTAATATTAACAAAATATTGTTTGTTTTTTAATCTCCATCGCGGACCGGACGTCATACGGAGGCCGCCATTACAGATGCGCAGAACGGATGCGCAAGACACATCAGCTATATTAAGAGCGAGAGTTGTTTTCTTCCTATTAGTTTCAATTCACAGTTTAATTAGCAGTTTCAATCAGCAAATAACAAAATGCGTATTACAGGTAATATTTTATTTCACAACACTTTGCCTTGTTCCTTTGGTCTCTGCTGTTCATCCTAAAACACAAAGGCGCTCTTTAAGCAATGCGACAGTGAGCGCCCGGCGCGCTGCGGTTGCGCGACCGCACCAAATTAAGCTCCCTGCGCAGTGCGCACTGAGGTCCAGTTAAATTTTAGAAAGTACATCAGGACTTTAAAAATATCTTCTAAATTTCAGCGACGGCTCTGTCACAATAATGCGACCAGCGCGGTGCAGTTGGGCGGTCGGCGGCGCGCTACGGTTGAGCGTTCTCTCTCGCGCTCTCTCTCTCGCTCTCGCACACACGCGCGCACACGCACACGCGCACACACGCAAACCGGATATCATACGGAGGCCGCCATTACAGATGCGCAGAACGGATGCGCAAGACACGTCAGCTATATAAAGAGCGAGAGTTCAGTTCTCTACCTAAATCCGTATTACAGGTAATATTTTATTTCACAACACTTTGCCTTGTTCCTTTCGTCTCTGCTGTTCACTTCAAACACGCTCCATACGACCGCAATGCTCTCGTATCAGACGCTTGCTCGATCACCTGCTCGTTTGCTGTCTGTCACAATGTACCCTACACAAATCCGAAACATTTGTTGCGGCTCCGAGTCACGACGACGGGGAAGTTTTGGTTTCCAAGGGTGTTTTTATTCCTCTTCAACGTCTCTCCCATACAGAGCCGCCTTTTTCACGTCCGCACGCCTTTTTCACATGCGCGCACGGAGCGCGGTGGTGCGTTTACGGGCAGTCGGAGAAATCAACGCCAACAAAAAAAATTACATCCAGCCTAGTTAAGACCATACCAAAGACTATAAAAATGGGACCCATTGCCTCCCTGCGTGTGTGACGATCATTGGGACTTAAAAAATTTTTTTTTTAAAAATTCATAAAAATTGGGTGCGTACTATACATGGGTACAGGCTTTTTTCCAGCATCAGCATGCCATTTTTAGGGTGCGTATTATACATGGGGGTGCATTATACACGGAAAAAAACGGTACTGATCCATCCATTCTGTTTGCACAGATGCCAGCCAGCGGTAAACCAAAAGCTTCCCATTGATCCATCTGTAGACAGCGGTGCGTGGCACGACGTAAAAGCTGCATCAACGTCAAGTTCAACGAAAACGGATCCTCAACGACGGGATGGAGTTTGGAAAGATTTTCCTCAATGTGGCATCCCAGTGAACTTCAACGGTGGGCACATTTATCATCACATCATAGAGTCTGTGCAAAACAGTAGTGATGTTGAGAATGAAGGACCAGACTGCCATACAGCAAAACCCATGAGAAGAGGCAGACAGTTGTTCGAAAGCGGAAATGTAACCTCAATGCAGGTCTTTGTGTCAGACTAACCTTTATCACGTAAAAGCAAAAGTCCTTGGAAACATGACTTTTACAAAACCCGTGCCAGTAGCTTCCTACCCTTAATCCTCCTCAACCTCTACATAAAACATTCCATATTTCCGACTGCGTGGAAAAAAGCAAAAATTACCCCCATATTTAAATCAGACGTCCGAACAACCCTAACCCAACTACCCTCCCACCTATATCAAAACTCTTAGATAAAATACTGTCAAAACAACTTATAGAACATCTTGAAACAAAAACCCTTCTCATCAACTCACAACTGAACGGTGTTTTGTTCATTTAATGAGTGTTTGTCTGACAGTTTTACGTGTTCGTAAATCGGCGAAAGCGCGTTTTGCAGCGTTCTGGACTTTGAAGCAGAGATATTACAGGAGCTCGGACTGCTCCGGCCTGAAACAACGCCGGACTCGCCTGCTACTCCTCCCCCGGATAGAAAGCGTCAGAAGCGCTGTGTGAGGAGGCAGAAGAGGGGCAAGCGCGGAGGCGTCCGGGCCAGGCTGGTGGCCAACTGAACTCGCCCGGACATGCCTTCCATTCTTCTGGCGAATGTTCGTTCGCTGGACAACAAAATGGATTACATTCGCCTGCTGAGATCTATGAACTGGACAGTGAGTAACTGCTGTGTGCTCGTGTTCACTGAGACTTGGTTGACTGTCAACATTCCGGACTCTGCTGTGCATCTGGAGCTGCTGGCGTGCTATCGAGCGGACCGAGCCATTGTACAAGGGGGAAAATCGCGAGGAGGAATATGTGTCTAATCCGTGACGAGTGGTGCCAGGACTCTGTAGTTGTATGCAACCACTGCTCGCCACTGGCGGAGTTTGTGGTCGTTAAGGGCCGTCCATTTTACCTGCCAAGGGAATTTACTGCGATTCTGTTAGTCGCGGGACATCCCGCCTTCCAACATTGACGGCGACAGGATCGCGGCTCTTAGTGAACTGTTCCAGGCTGTCAGTGAACAACAGACGGCGCACCCTGACGGTTTCACCATCTTCGCTGGGGATTTTAATCATGCTAACTGTCAGGTTTATTTCAATGACTGAATAACTATTAAGAGAAGAGCAACAGCAAACAAACCACAAGTGAGACAGAATATTAAGTATTTTCTCGCGAGGAGAACGATAGAGAGAGGAAACTCGGTTACAATCTCCATCAATTCTGAGTTCTCCCTCCACGTGCTCCTCTATTTAATGTTTTGGTTGCCCTGGTTACAGAGGCGTTGCTACACTAAAGGGAGGGGAGATTGTGTCTGTAGCAACGTTGATTAGCTAAGGAATGTAGTGTGGTGTGAATTAGCACTTCATTGTCGGCCCGTGACCCCCGCAGAGTTTGTCCATCTGTTTTTCTCCAGTTGTTGGCCGAGCCGTTCTCGAGTGTGATCAGATAACTTGAATTGCCGCTTTTCCTGTGGAACAATGCAACTAAACCTTGGCTAGACTTTATCTACTTAGTAAATTAACACTCAATAACAATGAGTGACTTGTCCGAAACATTTAAACAAGACTTGAGTAAATATGGGATAACTTGTACGCAACCACTTCAAACTGTGTTTACCTCTTACAGAAACAAAAACACACAGATAACATAAGGACAGGAAGGACACATATGGCTGACAGAGATCAAAAGACTTCCCTCTCACTAAAGAGAAAGAACCTAGATAAAAGGAAAGCCATAAACTCGTAAATGACAAGGCTTTACTTAAATTATTCCAACATTTCCCCCCTGTTTATCCCATATTTGCTCAATGCTTATATTACCAAAGAACAACCACTTCTCTCGATTTTCGGTTGTCGGATCACAAGTATGAGCACAAATGAGTTCACACCAAAAAAAAGGATAAATGTTGCGATATTATCATTCGGAAACACACAGATCTGGGAAAAAGTCTGTAAACTCAAGTGCAAAAACTGCATCATCATCATCGTTATCATCAACATGCTGCCGTTCAGACATTAGGCATACCCGGGCCACCTCGTCGTCCATGGGCGAGATTGCTGTAGTGATAAGACGATTAAACAGAGCACGGAGACATGGAATACAACAACATCCACACAAGGTGAGTATAGCAGTAATTGAGGACACAAGGGCTTTATACTTCCCAGAAGCAGTCATCCACTTGTTGTGCTCTTTCATCCTCGCGTTGAGGGATTGCAAGTTTGCAATCATCTTCGTCAGGCTCCCATCAGGGGCGGTGTCATTCTGGATGAAGGTGCAGTATTGTTCCCTGAACATTGCGCAGACCCTTCCTTTCCCAGACAACAACATAACAAGAGCATTGCTGTTCTGGATTGACATTAGGGAAGGCGTGGCTAGCTGTTCGTGCACTGCCTCAAGTCCCGCTTGTGTCCGTTTGCCCAATTTCTGCATGTTGCAATGGATGCAATTTATCCTGTCAACGTTCTTGTTCATCGTCCACCAGCAGCAAATGGAGGACTCCCATCCCGCTGCAATTTGGTCAATTAATTCTTATTCATCAGGAACTCCTCTGGGGACTCTAATTGCATCAATTTCAGTCAAATCATCGCCGCCTCTCAAATTTAAAGATATTATGTTTTTGTTTTTTCCAGCTTTTTCCCAGATCTTGGCATGTCGGTACATATACAATTTTGGTTGACTACATTCTCTAAAAGCAATGGCTTCTTTTTTCTTTCTTCAATGGATATTACTATATAGAATGCTCTGTCACACATCTTACAATCCAATCGACGTGATAGACTTCACACGATCTTTGATCAATGGTGACGGTAGAACATAAAGCAACGGTCGCAAACCCATACACATGACATATTCAATTGTCTTTACAGCTTGTTTTGCCATTAGCAATCAATCGTTTCGTTTAGCAGTTTATTCTTATACTAGTTACCTGAAACAAATTATCCACATTCACTTTAGATATATTCATCCCATTCGTTAACATCTAGAGCGGTCGTTGACAAAATGTACATATAAACATCATACTCTCATGGCAGTCCAGATCTGACACAGCAGATCATCCTGCAAAGGTCAAATCGATCTTTTAAATTGCTACAATGCAGCATAATTAAAAATGTTTTTTGGAGTGATCAATATAAGTTGTTCACTCATCTCTCCCCTACTCATTATGACTTAGTTCCCACAAATACCATATTGCTGAAGTTAACAAAGTGGCAACAAACCACCACCTTACATGCAATAACGTCATTGTTCCGTTTTCTTGTTCCCGGCATTTCTCTAAGAGGTAAGGCTCCCTTTGGGTCACTTTTTCCCGATTGAACATTACCTCAAAAGAAATTACCCTTTTGTAATTTCCAAGGACTACCTCAACTGACCTTTCTGCTATTTTAATGGCAGTTGATGTAATTATCAATATTCAATGTGGCCCTTCCCCCTTGGAAGAACACCAGCGTTTTGTTTTCAATGCTCTTAATGAGAACGTGCTTTGTTCTTTTTGACTTTAATATATTAATTATAAATATAAAATGTAAATGCCAAATTTAAATCATCCTTAGTTTTCCACTTGGTTTTAAAACATGGTGATCTATATTGTCGCCCAAACAATTTTTCATACGGGGTTAAACCCACAGTACTTGTAATATTTATGTACAGTTGGACCAGGTCTAAACATTTTGTCCATGATCTTCCATTTTTCCCATGCACGTTTTCACACTTTATACCAGTTCTGTCACGAGAATTAATTTTCAAAATCCCATATCTCGGTATTATTGTTATTATTATTATTTTTTACATAACGTTTTTGCCACTGTTAAGGCATTCAGTGTTTTTGTTTAAACCAAATCAAACCATTTTGAGAATGCATCTATTATGACCAGGCATTATAACCCTGTGGATTGTGTTTAGCACATGTTAAAAAAGCTCTACAATTTTTTTGTTTTGTTTTGTTTTGAAACATGAATCAAATCCGTATGTTGTATAAAGCTGACTGACCTGCCCCACTATCCCTCCTCTTGAGCCATGTGACATACAACCATGGCTCAATATTGCTGCCAATTGGTATAGGTTCTTTGGTAGGATAGGTCTGTCTTCTGGTCATTTATAGATGCCATTCTCTACTCTTGCCCCTCTCTTTGTCCACGATTGAATTTCAATCTATGGACTTTGTCGCTGCACATCTTTAAAAATGTTTCAGTAATTCAATCCGCTTCTTGTGTGTATAAAATTTGAAGCGTCTTTTGCACTGCAGCTATGCGGTTCCGTCCGCAAGCTTGTTACCTCTTGACACCTTATCAGTCTCGTGCGTGCCCTGCACACGTGCACATAGCTATTTGTCGTGGCAATTGGACTGCTTCCACAACTAGCTTAGTTGTAGTTTCTTGTAGTTTCTTTTCAATCAGTTTCTCATCGTTTATCACAAGAATCTTAGTAATTTGAACAAAAGTCAAAAAGTATGTTTTATTTTACTCAATTGTACGATTTAGAGAATCCATATGTAGCAAAGCGTTGTATTACTACATATGATTTCATCTTCATTTAATTTTGACACACCTTTCAAAATGCTTCTCTGTGTCCCAGTGCACACATGCTTTGCGTGTGTAACTGGTTGTCTCAACCCGTGTTCCACATCCTAATCTTTCCTTCCTCAAGGTGTCAAACCAATCCACTAATTGGAAAAGATAAAAATCAACAAATTAACCATCAGTAAATTAATATAATAGTTAATTGTTGTTGTTTCTTAACTGTAACTAACTCAATCACTCTCTTATCCTCAAATGTAAAAACTTGTGTAGTCCTTACACAACCAATCGACTATTTCTTCTAAATTTAGCTTTGAAATGTTGTTATTTAATCATTTTGCTTCATCCAATCCCAGAAAGCAAGTTCCTTCCATCTCTCAAATTTGGTTTCATCAGGGATAGGCATTAATGCAGTGTGGACCAGTTCCTGCCCACCAAAAATTGCTTGCCTTTCTGTTCTTCTTATTTTCACAAAATTGCTTTTGTTTTGCGGTGCAAATCATATAGACTACAATCTAGTAAATTCTTTTGTGCACCTACATTAGCCAATTTCAACACATAACACTGACGGCACACAGACAACACAAAAACTTACAGCAGAGACACAGCTCACAAACGATACAAACAAACAACGCTGCGCAAACGTCATCCTCTATTTTGACGTTTGGGTTATACTTTTGTTTTCTCATCAGTGCCTTTTATCCTTCATGCAAATATTGTCACATCTTCCTCAAGTATCACCCTGCTTCAAATATTCAAACATTCTCTGAGAAACTCACACTTTCCTTGCTTCGCCCGCAGCCACAGCACCGCTCGTGCGAGGGGTGGGGGCGCAGCATCAATGTTGATTAGTCACAGGCTGGCCATTTCCTGCAACAACCATGATGCCGGCCCACCGCCCACACGAGCATAGCAAAGGCCCACGCGGACAGCCCCGCCCCGCGACAACGCGCGAGCGCAGGCACGCTTATCAGTTTCACCTTCTCAAAGGGCAGGCCAACTTTGCCGTTGCCCTCCCCCATCATGTTCACCTTCAACATCTTTCAGTCTTCTACACAACATTTGCTGTCTCTTATTCCCATCCTATCAAGCCACCGTTCTCGTAACTCTCTGCCACACACACCTTATTTTCTCTATTGCACACACCTTGCTCATCTCAGTTTCTCCAACCAACTCAAACACATCATCGTCCACTTCTCAATTTCCCTATTATTGCTCAACAGCCTCCAGAACATTCTCCATTACTGATTTCTTCCATAGAACACACATCTCACTCGGACTCATACACACACCCATTCATGAGGATCCTCTGCGCGCACACGCACACACATACCAGCACAAAAGGATGACGCACAACATATAAGAACACATAGAAGCACTAAGAACATCTTTTTGCTCGTATTACTTGTCTGATTTATTCTCTATTTCACTTTTAGAAACTATGTGTAATTTTTTTCTATTTATTTAGCAAATTTTAACTTCAATGTTTCTTTATCTTACTTTATCCTTTTAACATAAATATCTCCTTATATTTAAGCTAATTTCTCCTTAATTTTGGCAGCCAGGTTCCCACTTCATTACATGGAAACCTGATCTGATTTGATTTTGGCCTAGTCATAGTGTTTTCTGTTAATTTGTGCAGTCACGTGCCATGTGACCGTTTTCTCCGCAATTCCAGCATTTTATTAGAGGTTGCACAACTCCTCTTCCTCGGCCTCTAAAGCCTCCTTTAGACATTGCTCGCCCTCTCTGGCCTTTCTGTCCTCTGCCTGCATTTTGGTAAAAAGTGTCACTATCCTGGTCAACCAGAAAAGTGTGTTTTGAAGCTTTCATTTGTTTTCGTTTTTGTTTGTCTATTACTACTTTTTCCGCATGGAGGGCATGATTTATGTATTCCTCCCGCTATGATCTTTAGTTTTGAATTTGTAGCATGTGTTTTCTCTACTTTCTCTAGACTTCTCCCTTCTTCTCTAACTCTGTAAATTTTGGTTTTCTCTTGCCTGCCTACTGTTAGGCCCAGTCTCATCATCTTCCTACCTGCAATACAGTGCTTTCTGAGCTCTCTCTCTTTCTCTCTCTCTCTTTCTCTCTCTCTTTCTCTCTCTCTTTCTCTCTCTCTCTTTCTCTCTCTCTCCCAAAACACTACATCATCAGATGCCTTCTTTAATTTCTTTAAGATTTATTTATGTTGTTTTGTTTAAGGCACCTCTCAGTCCTAATAATTTGGTTGTCCCTCAAATTTATATTTTTTAACCCATTTATCGAAATCTTGTTTTTTTTTTTTTTTTTTTTTTAATCGGTTGGGATCCTGCCTTTCAATTATTTTCCAATCTTTGCATTTTAGTTCATGTCGGGGCAGGGACTTTCGCTTACTATTTAAGAGGAGCGCTCAAATGAGATCACTCTCAGTCAAACCGTTCACAAGCATACCACGCGCGTTTTTTTTTTTAAGAACAGAGGAGTCTGCCCCTCCTGCTGCGGAATTTAACTAACATAAAACGTTAGGGGGCTCCACATCCGCCCCTGCAGAATTTAACTGTTTCTAGTTGTACTTGATAGGGTCTAGAATTCTCAAGGTTTTATTGTTTTGTTTTTTTAATAACAGAGGAGTCCGCCCCTCCTGCTGCAGAATTTAACTAGCTTGAAAGCTAGGGGGCTCCACATCCGCCCCTGCGGAATTTAACTGTTTCTATTTAATAGAATTAATATTCCTACTCACGGTCTGCTGATTCTCTTCCTCGGAAGATCTCGTCAACCCTCCCGGTGCCCAGCCGGACTGATCGAGACAGTCCCGTCAAAGGGCTTTTGTTTTACCTCGGCCGAGGATTGTCACCTGCGTCGAAGAGCCCGCTGGAACCGTTCAAGGCGTGTCGAGATCCCGGACGAGCCCCCAATTTCTGTCAGGTTTATTTCAATGACTGAATAACTATTAAGAGAAGAGCAACAGCAAACAAACCACAAGTGAGACAGAATATTAAGTCTTTTCTCGCGAGGAGAACGATAGAGAGAGGAAACTCGGTTACAATCTCCATCAATTCTGAGTTCTCCCTCCACGTGCTCCTCTATTTAATGTTTTGGTTGCCCTGGTTACAGAGGCGTTGCTACACTAAAGGGAGGGGAGATTGTGTCTGTAGCAACGTTGATTAGCTAAGGAATGTAGTGTGGTGTGAATTAGCACTTCATTGTCGGCCCGTGACCCCCGCAGAGTTTGTCCATCTGTTTTTCTCCAGTTGTTGGCCGAGCCGTTCTCGAGTGTGATCAGATAACTTGAATTGCCGCTTTTCCTGTGGAACAATGCAACTAAACCTTGGCTAGACTTTATCTACTTAGTAAATTAACACTCAATAACAATGAGTGACTTGTCCGAAACATTTAAACAAGACTTGAGTAAATATGGGATAACTTGTACGCAACCACTTCAAACTGTGTTTACCTCTTACAGAAACAAAAACACACAGATAACATAAGGACAGGAAGGACACATATGGCTGACAGAGATCAAAAGACTTCCCTCTCACTAAAGAGAAAGAACCTAGATAAAAGGAAAGCCATAAAGGCTTTACTTAAATTATTCCAACACTAACCTAAAGTCTGTTTTTCCGGGGCTTCACCAACATGTTAATTTTCCAACACATGGTGACAGCTTCCTGGACCTGGTCTACACTGCACATGAAGAAGCTTTCAAAGCCGCCCCCCTCCCCCATATTGGACTTTCTGACCATACCACTGTTATGCTCATGCCCGCATACAGACAAAGGATGAAAGCATCCGGGCCGGTTCGCAAGCGGGTAAGAGTGTGGCCTGAGGGTGCCTCTGATGCGGTTTGAGACTGCTTTGGCACTACTGACTGGGAAATATTTAAGCAGGCGGCCACTTGCAACAATCGGACGGACATAGAGGAGTATACTGACTCTGTTTCCTCTTACATCACGAAGTGCATTGATGATGTGACCCACACAAAATTCATCGTCACTAACCGGAAGCCATGGCTGACAGGGGCTGTCCTCAGGCTGCTGAGGGCCATGGACAAAGCCTTCAGAGTGGGGGATGAGGCTGGCTTGAGAACAGCGAGGGCCTACCTGTCCCAGGGCATCAAAGAAGCAAAAAGGGCATTCTCTTGCAAGATTACCGCCCACTTTGATGACACAGGGACGCACGGGCATTCAGACCATCACGGACTACAAGCCCGCGCCGCAGAGCTGTGAGGGCAACATCCGTCTGCACCTATTTTTCTGCCCGACTTTTCAAAGTCTCCAAACTTGTGCTTGCGAAATTCAGTCCCTTTTGCAAAGTCCTTATCGATATTGGCATGAAGTGACCATTTGAAGCTTTTAAATGCGCCAATGACGTCCGACATATCAGGCAAAATGGCTTGCTATAGCGTTCAACAAAAAAACAACTTTAACTCTGTTAAAAACGTCCTGTGTTCATCGTCCTATATTCGTTTAGCTATGCGTTTTTTCCTTGCCATTTTGGCAAGCGTCTTGTCAGCTTTTCTGGACCTAATGGGCCCCCGCAGTCACAGTCGCCATTCATTAAAAAGCCAGCAAAACCAATCGCTCTGTTTGTCCCTCCTCCTTTGCGGGATTTCCCCTCACGCGCATGCGCGTTTGACCAAAAACCATATTGAACTCAAGCAAAGCAAATACGCACGAAAAATAAACACAAATGTTTTTTTTTTTTTTATTGTCGGACTCGGTGGACTCGGTCAAAATCAGCACCGAGTCCGAGTCCGGCAAAAATGACCGAGTTCGACCGAGTCCGAGTCCCCGAGTCTGAGTCCACAGCCCTGCATATAAATATCTTGGAGTGCACTTAGACTCCCACCTCACCTACAAAAAACATGTTAGCCCTCACTAATAAGCTCAAACCGAAAATATGTCTATAACAAGATCAGGCCCTATCTCACCCATAATGTTTCAAATATGTATCTACATTCTATCATACTGTATAACTTATCATACTGTCTTCCCATTTGGTCTCTGACCACAAAGGAAACTCTGGATCCCCTAGCCAGACGATACAATAGAGCAGGGGTCACCAACAAGGTGCCCGCGGGCACCAGGTTGCCTGTGAGGACCGCATGAGTCGCCCGCAGGACTGTTCAAAAATTAGCTCAAATAGCGGCACTTGTCAGTGAGCTGCATCTGTTTATTTTACAGTCAACCCTCGGTTTTCAAACGTCCTGGTTCTCGAACTAATCGGAATTCGAACAAAAAATTTGAGATTTTTTTGCTTCTGTTGTCGAACACAATTCGGAGGTCGAACCTTGCGAGATGAGCCGGGAGGACGCGAGAAAACCCGACCGCGCGGCCCGGATGCCGACTGACTCCGTTGTTATTGTATTTTCCTTACTATGCGGATTGTATTAACCCCTAATCATGCCTCTAAAGAAAGCAAGTGGGAGCGGTAAAGCCATCCTAAAACACAAAGACGCTCTTAAAGCAATGTGACAGTGAGCGCCCGGCGCGCTGCGGTTGCGCAATCGGACCAAATTAAGCTCCCTACGCACTGAGGTCCACTTAAATTTCGGAAAGTACATCAGGACTTTAAAAATATTTTCTAAATTTTAGCGACGGCTCAAGTCAAGTCAAGTTTATTTGTATAGCCCTAAATCACAAGCAATCTCAAAGGTTTCACATAGACAAAAAATTGACAATTATTCTCAAAGCATCCCCTGATCTTAAGCTCCCAAAAGGGCAAGGAAAAACTCAAAAAAAACCTACCAGGGGAAAATGAGAAATCTTGAGAAGGGACCACAGATGAAAGGATTCCCTTTTCAGGATCACCAGGCTGCAATGGATGCAGAGAGGGCACAAATAATTTATCATATGACAATCAATGAAAAAGTGGATGTCCAAGTCAAAGGGAAGAGCTGCCGAAGGTGCCCTCGATTGTCCTGGCAGTGTCTTCGAGGAGGGTAAGCTGCAGTTCCCTCATCCTGAATTGGTCCACGAGAATCCAGAATATTGAGACCAGCGCGGTGCAGTTGCGCGGTCGGCTTCGCGCTACTGTTGTGCGTTCGGCGGTGCGCTGCAGTTGCGCGATCGGACAAAATTAAGCTCCCTGCGCGCTTAGGTTCACTTAAATTTTGGAAAGTACATAAGGACTTTAAAGATATTTTCTAAATTTCAGCGACAGCTCAGTCAAAATAACGCGACCAGCGCAGTGCAGTTGCGCGGTGGGTGACACGCTACGGTTGCCCGTTCAGCGGTGCGCTGCAGTTGCGCGATCTGACAAATATGCGCAAACGGAAAAATGCTTAAAAATGGCGGGTTTTTTTGTCTTGAAACAGATTAGAAAAATGTCCATTATTTGTAATGGGAAAAACAGATTCGGAATTTGACCGATTCGCTTCTCGAACCGTCCTCTGGAACGGATTGTGATCAAAAACCAAGGTTTGACTGTATATTTACTATTCTTGTTAAAATCACACTTACATGTGAACTGGAAATGACAATAATAGCACATAGTGAAAGCCAAATTGAGCAAATACGCCTTAATCCACAGGTGTCAAACTCAAGGCCCGGGGGCCAGATACGGCCCGCCACATCATTTTATGTGGCCCGCGAAGACAAATAGTGCATCAAATTCGGGTGTCATTGCTAGAATTGCAAATTGTCTACACTTTTAATAATCTTTTTTTTTTTAATATTTGACCGGTTTTTACTCATCTGATTTGAAAACGAGTTTGTTTTGTAGCTTTTACTGTATATAATATGAGTTGCTCATACATTTATTTGGGTTGACAGTCATAATGGCCCTCCGAAAGAAGCTATGACTACAATGCGGCCCGCGAAGAAAATGAGTTTGACACCCCTGCCTTAATCAGTACTGTCAGGTCTAAATACCATCAGACATTTAACCACACGCTGGAAGGAAGAGGAGAAAAGAACCAGAACAGGTTTACTCGCGAGGAGAACGATAGAGAGAGGAAACTCAGTTACAATCTCCATCAATTCTGAGTTCTCCCTCCACGTGCGCCTCTATTTAATGTTTTGGTTGCCCTGGTTACAGAGGCGTTGCTACACTAAAGGGAGGGGAGAGTGTGACTGTAGCAACGCTGTTCAGCTAGCTAATAATGTTGTGTGGTGCGAGGCCGCATGGCCTTGGCCGATCCGTGACCCCAGGAATGCAGAGTCTGTTCTTAGATGGTTGGCAGCCTCGTTCCTGGCTGCAATCTCTAAACCTGGATGCCGTGTCTCTGTAAAACAATGCTCTAGACTTTCTTGCTACATTTCACACAATAATAATAATAATAAGTAAATAATCAGATACCTCTCGTGCAAACACTCTAACAAAGGTTAAGTAGATGTGAGATAACTTGCATGAAGTCTACTTAAACAAACATTGAGTAAATATGGGATAACTAAAAACTGTCTCGGACAAAAGCAATTAACAGAGAAAGGGCTTCTCTTGAACTAACAAAGAACAAAGATGTTCTGTTTCTAACTAGTGAGGGCCTCTCAAAGATAAGACAAGGAAAGGGAGTATAAGGACTCCCCAAGGCTAGCCGGCACATATGTTGACTTGAGCGAAGATATGTGACCTTCGGTTCCAGGCCGACCAGCGCTTCAGCAAAACTAATTATTCTAACATTTCCCTCCTGTTTATCACATATTTGCTCAAATCCTCACATCACCATAAACAACCACTTCTCCCGATTGTCAGTTGTCGGATCACATTTATGAAAACAAATATGTTCACACTAAAAAGATAAACGTCGCGTCGTCATCATTCAGAATCGCATGGATCGGGGAAAAAGTCTTCTAACGTCAGTGCACGAATCCCGTCATCAACATCATTATTATCATCATCATCCCGCAAGGCGACCACGATTGTGAGTGATGTGAGTCACCCCGCTCACTCTTTGTTCGAGCTTCTGCCCTCTGGGAAGAGGTACAGAAGCCTGCGCTCCCGCACCACCAGACTCTCAAACAGCTTCATACTCCAGGCTGTTAGGATCCTGAACTCGCTCCCCCGTTCTGCGTAGCGTCTTGTACTTTTACTGTCTGTACTGTCTGTATGCACACTGGCTCTTATTTGTTGTGTTATCTGTTTATTTATTATTTATTATTACTCTTATTATTTATTGTTTGTGCTTTTTTTGTTTATGATGTTTTTTACTTTTGCGCTATGCTTGCTGGCTCCGTTTTGCTCCTCTTATTTATTGTGTTATCTGTTTATTTATTATTTATTCATCACTCTTACTATTGATTGTTTGAATTTCTGCCTTCTTGTTTTTATATTGTGTCGCGTACTTGTATGTCTATCGTGTTATGTGTCTCGTCACCGTGGGATAGAGAAAAACGTAATTTCGGTCTCTTTGTGTGTTGTGACATGTGGAGAGATTGACAATAAAGCTGACTTTGACTTTTGACTTTGATCATCATCTTGTCGCTCAGACATTGGGTACATCCGAGCCATCTTCATACTTCCCAAAAACATCCATCCATTTGTCCCACACTGATGTGTCCACACCAGAGTGCTCTTTCATCTTCGCATTGAGGGATTGCAGGCCTGCAATCGCCCTCGTCAGGCCCCCATCAGGGGCGGTGTTGTTGGGGATGAAGGTGCAGCATTGTTCTCCAAACATTGCGCAGACCCCTCCTTTCTCAGACAACAACATATCAAGAGCAATACGGTTCTGGAATGTCATTAGGGAGGTCGTGGCTAGCTGTTCATGCACTGCCTCAAGCCCCGCTTGTGTCCAATTGCCCAATTTTTTCACATTGTAGTGGATGTAGTTTATTCTGTCTACGTTTTTGTTCACCGTACACCAACAGAAAATGGAGGACTCCCGTCGCGCAGCAATTTGGTCAATTAATTCTTATTAATCAGGGACTCCTCTAGGGACTCCAATTGCATCAATTTCGGTCAGATCATCGTCGCCTCTCAAATTTAAAAATATTTTGGTTTTTACTAGCTTTCTTTCCTGATCTTGGCATGTTGATGCATATACAATTTCACTTGACTACATTCTCTGAAAGCAATGGCTTCTTCTTCTTTTTTTTTTTTTTTCTTAATGGGTGCTCTATAGAATGTTCTGTCACACATTTCACAATCCAATAGATAGATTTCACACAATCTTTGATCAATGGTGACGGTACAACATAAAGCAATGGTCACAAACCCATACATATGACATATTCAATTTTTGTTTGTCTTTACAGCTTGTTTTGCCATTAGCAATCAATTGTTTCGTTTAGCAGTTTACTCTTATACTAGTTACCGGAAACAAATTATCCACATTCACTTTAGATATATTCGTTAACATCTACAGCGATTATTGACAAAGTACACATATAAACATCATACTTTCATGGCAGTCCAGATCTGACACAGCAGATCATCCTGCAAAGGTCAAATTGATCTTTTAAATCGCTACAATGCAGCATAATTTTTTAGGAGTGATCAATATAAGTTGTTCACTCATCTCTCCCCTACTCATTATGACTTAGTTCCCACAAATACCATATTGCTGAAGTTAACAAAGTGGCAACAAAGATGGCCACCTTACATGCAATAGCGTCATTGTTCCATTTTCTTGTTCCCGGCATTTCTCTAAGAGGTAAGGCTCCCTTTGGGTCACTTTTTCCGATTGAACGTTACCTCAAAAGAAATTACCCTTTTGTAATTTGCAAGGACCACCTCAACTGACCTTTCTGCTATTTTAATGGCAGTTGACGTAATTATCAATATTCAATGTGGCCTTTCCCCTTTGGAAGAACACCAGTGTTTCATTTTCAATGCTCTTAATGAGAACGTTCTTTGTTCTTTTTGCCTTTAAAATATTAATTATAAATCTAAAATGTAAATGCCAAATTTAAATCATCCTTAGTTTCCCACTTGATTTTAAAACATGGTAATCTATATTGTCGCCCAAACAATTTTTTTATACGGGCTTAAACCCACAGTACTTGTAATATTTATGTACAGTTTGACCAGGTCTAAACATTTTGTCCATTATCTTCCAGTTTCTTCCATGCACTTCTTCACACTTTATACTAATCCTGCACTTCGGCGATGGTGTGCACAATGATTTTTAAGTCTTTATGGAACATTGTGCTTCTTCTCCTCATTACTTGATTTACAAAGTGCAGCCATTATCATGAGAATTTATCTCAGAAATCCCATATCTCGGTATTATTTCTTTACATAACGTGTTTGCCACTGTTAAGGCATTCAGTGTTTTTGTTGAAACCAATTCAAACCATTTTGAGAATGCATCTTTTATGACCAGGCAGTATAACCCTGTGGATTGTGTTTAGCGCATGTTAAACAAGCTCTACAAAAAAAAAAAAAAAAAATGTTTTGAAATATGAATCAAATCCGTATGTTGTATAAAGCTGACTGACCTGCCCCACTATCCCTCCTCTTGAGCCATGTGACACGCACTATGGCTCAATATTGCTGCCAATTGGTATAGGTTCTTTGGTAGGATAGGTCTGTCTTCTGGTCATTTATAGATGCCATTCTCTACTCTTACCCCTCTTTTTGTCCATGATTGAATTTCAGTCTATGGACTTTGTCGCTGCACATCTTTAAAAATGTTTCAGGAATTTAATCAGCTTCTTGTGTGTGTGCCCTGCACACGTGCATATAGCTACTTTTTGTGGCAATTGGACTGCTTCCACAACTAGCTTAGTTGTAGTTTCTTGTAATTTCTTTTCAATCAGTTTCACATCGTTTATCACAAGAATCTTAGTAAAAAAAATAAAAATAAAAATGTATGTTTTATTTTACTCAATAGTACGATTTAGAGAATCCATATGTAGTAAAGTGTTGTATTACTACATATGATTTCATCTTCATTTAATTTTGACACACATTTCAAAATGCTTCTCAGTGTCCCAGTGCACACATGCTTTGCGTGTGTAACTGGGTGTCTCAACCCGTGTTCCACATCCTAATCTTTCCTCCCTCCAGGTGTCAAACCAATCAAGATAAAGATAAAAACCAGCAAAATAACCGCCAGTAAATTAATATAATAGTCAATTCTTGTTGTTTCTTAACTTTAACTAACTCAATACCTCTCTTATTCTCAAATGTAAAAACTTGTGTAGTCTTGACACAACCAATCGACTATTTCTTCTAAATTTAGCTTTGAAATGTTGTTATTTAATAATTTTGCTTCATCCAATTCCAAAAAGCAAGTTCTTTCCATCTTTCAAATTTTGTTTCATCAGGTCTAGGCATTAATGCAGTGTGGACCAGTTTCTGCCCACAAAAAATTGTTTGCCTTTCTTCTCTTCTCATTCTTTCAAAATTGCTTTTGTTTTGCGGTGCAAATCAATTCTTTTGCGCACCTACATTAGCCAATTTTAACACATAACACTGACAGCACACAGACAACACAAAAACTTACAGCAGAGACACAGCTCACAAACAATACAAACAAACAACGCTGCGCAAATGTCATCCTCTATTTTGACGTTTTGGTTATACTTTTGTTTTCTCATCAGTGCCTTTTATCCTTCATGCAAATATTGTCACATCTTCCTTAAGCATCACTCTCTGAGAAAATCACACTGTCCCTGCCCCGCCCGCAGCCATAGCACCCCTCGTGCGAGGGGAGGGCGCAGCATCAATGTTGATTGGTCACAGGCTGGCCATTTCCTGCAACAACCATGATGCCGGCCCACCGCCCACACGAACATAGCAAAGGCCCACGCGGACAGCCCCGCCCCGCGACAACGCGCGAGCGCAGGCACGCTTATCAGTTTCACCTTCTCAAAGGGCAGGCCAACTTTGCTGTTGCCCTCCCCCATCATGTTCACCTTCAACATCTTTTAGTCTTCTACACAACATTTGCTGTCTCTTATTCTCGTCCTATCAAGCCACCATTCTAGTCACTGTCTGCCACGCACGTCTTATTTTCTCTACTTCCACACACTGCTCATCTTAGTTTCTCCAACCAACTTAAACACACCATCATCCACTTCTCAATTTCCCTATTATTGCTCAACAGCCTCCAGAACATTCTCCATTACTGATTTATTCCATAGAACACACATCTCACTCGCACTCATACGCACACCCATTCATGAGGATCCTCTGCGCGCACACACACACACCAGCACAAAAGGATAACGCACAACATATAAGAACACATAGAACGCACTAAGAACACCTTTTTGCTTGTATTACTTGTCAGATTTATTCTCTATTTTACTTTTAGAAGCTATTTATAATTCCTTTCCATTTATTTTGCAAATTTTAACTTCAGTGTTACTTTATATTACTTTATCCTTTTAACACAAATATCTCCTGTATATTTAAGCTAATTTCTCTTTAATTTTGGCAGCCAGGTTCCCACTTCATTACATGGAAATCTGATTTGATTTTGACCTAGTCATAACTGTCTTTGTTCATTTGTGCAGTCGCGTGCTATGTTACCGTTTTCCCCGCAACTCCAGCATTCTATTGGTCTACCGGAAAAGTGTCTTTTGAAGCTTTCATTTGTTTTCGTTTTTGTATTACTACTCTTTCCGCATGGAGGGTGTGATTTATGTATTCCTCCCGCTATAATCTTTAGTTTTGAATTTGTAGCATGTGTTTTCTCTACGTGCTTCTCTACTTTCTCTAGACTTCTTCCTTCTCTAATTCTGTAAATTTTGGTTTTCTCTTGCCTGCCTACTGTTAGGCCCAGTCTCATCATCTTCCTACCTGCAATACAGTGCTTTCTAAGCTCTCTCTCTCTCTCTCGGTCTCTCTCTCTCTCTCTGTCTCTCTGTCTCTCTGTCTCTCTTTCTCTCTTTCTCCTTCTCTCTCTCTCACCCAAACACTACATCATCAGATGCCTTCTTTAATTTCTTTATGATTTATTTATGTTGTTTCGTTTATGGCACCTCTAAGTCCTAATAATTTGGTTGTCTTTAGTTGTCCCTCAAATTTATATTTTTTAACCCCTTTATCGAACATTTTTTAAGTCGGTCGGGATCCTGCCTTTCAATTATTTTCCAATCTTTACATTTTAGAGTATCTCGGATATTAGTTTTACTCTTCCCGTTCCCCATTTTAATCAATTTGGTCCCGACTGTAAAACCATAGGGGTTTCTAAAGTCGGGTGTTTCCAGTGGGATAACGAAAAGATCCTGTGGTGATTCTCACTTCTACCAGCGTTCTGGTGGAGAATCCTTGCCTATTGCGTCCACAGAACCACGTTATGTGTTCCCCACTGCTTTAATATGGAATACTATATCTAGTGATATGTATTCCCATTCACACTCTCATTCACACAGTATTGCGTGACTTTCGGTTTAACTTCCTGTTTCCCGCGGACTACGCTAACCCTTTTGAACGGACATCTCCGTCGGACACCTTTGTCCTTTTATTTAAACGGACCTTTCCGTTTAGTTACTTCTCCGTTGAGATACTTTTATTTAAACGGACCTTTCCGTTTTGGTACCTTTAGAACGGACCTTTCCGTTCTGTCCTAGGACTTTCATAGGGCACAACAAGCCCTCGGCCGCTCATTCTTTTAAAAAACAAAACAAACTCACCCTCTGGTTTTCTTCACCTCTGCACTTCGGATTGCCTTCAACCTCTGGAACCCAGCCGGCGGAGCAGACAGCCAGCCCTTGAAAAGGATTCTAGGACCTCACCTAGGGAGGTCCTGCCGCGCGCAGTCTTTCTGGATCTCCGCTGCCGCCCGCTGGAATCCTCGGGTGTATTGGCATCCGGCTCGAAGGACCAATAAAATGTCAGGTCTAAATACCATCAGACATTTAACCACACGCTGGAAGGAAGAGGAGAAAAGAACCAGAACAGGTTTACTCGCGAGGAGAACGATAGAGAGAGGAAACTCAGTTACAATCTCCATCAATTCTGAGTTCTCCCTCCACGTGCTCCTCCATTTAATGTTTTGGTTGCCCTGGTTACAGAGGCGTTGCTACACTAAAGGGAGGGGAGAGTGTGACTGTAGCAACGCTGTTCAGCTAAGCATGGCCTTGGCCGATCCGTGACCCCAGGAATGCAGAGTCTGTTCTTAGATGGTTGGCAGCCTCGTTCCTGGCTGCAATCTCTAAACCTGGATGCCGTGTCTCTGTAAAACAATGCTCTAGACTTTCTTGCTACATTTCACACAATAATAATAATAATAAGTAAATAATCAGATACCTCTCGTGCAAACACTCTAACAAAGGTTAAGTAGATGTGAGATAACTTGCATGAAGTCTACTTAAACAAACATTGAGTAAATATGGGATAACTAAAAACTGTCTCGGACAAAAGCAATTAACAGAGAAAGGGCTTCTCTTGAACTAACAAAGAACAAAGAACAAAGATGTTCTGTTTCTAACTAGTGAGGGCCTCTCAAAGATAAGACAAGGAAAAGGAGTATAAGGACTCCCCAAGGCTAGCCGGCACATATGTTGACTTGAGCAAAGATATGTGACCTTTGGTTCCAGGCCGACCAGCGCTTCAGCAAAACTAATTATTCTAACAAGTACCCAGGAAGTAGCTCTCGTTTTAAGAAAGGTTGGTGACCCCTGCAATAGAGCATACGAAATACATGGCAGACTATCAATCTGGGCCCATCACTGCACGTCACTTGCACGCTCCAATGCACTAAACTTCCAGAATTACACAATTCTCATGGCAATAAAACTCTTCTATCAACTACACACAAATTCTCTTCCACCTATAGTTAATTCACTCATCCCAGGCCGTAATGAAAGCTAGGCCCGCATCACCGGCTCAGTTGCACAGGACCTCTTCCGAACCCCAGCATACAAAAACAATTTTGGTCTAAACTCTTTCATCCGCACATTTATTTTGATCTGGAATGAGATACCCCTTCAAATAAGATCAGCCACCTCTATTACGCAATTTAAATGGCTATACACATTTTTAATAACAAAACAAACTTGCACCCATTTACAATAATGTATACCGTTTTTTTCCATGTATAATGCGCCCCCATGTAAAATACGCATCCTAAAAATGGCATGTTGATGCTGCAAAAAAGCCTGTACCCATGTATAATACGCACCCAAATTTTGACTCCTACTTAAGTCCGTAAACGTAAAATTACTTCAGAAAAAAGATCATCTTTGGGAACAACCGGACTTTATTCTGCCGGTCAGTATCACTGCGCATGTGCTAGCAAACTCGATAGCGAAGAAATGTTTCGGATTTGTGTAGGGTACATTGTGACAACAAACGGGCAGGTGATCGAGCAAGCGTCTGATACGAGAGTATTGTGTTCGTATGGAGCGTGTTTGAAGTGAACAGCAGAGAAGAAAGCGCATCTGTAATGGCGGCCTCCGTATCATATCCAGATAAAAAAAATATATATATATTTTTTGTACCCATGTATAATGCGCACCCCAGATTTTAGGACAATAAATTAGTTAAATTTCGCGCATTATGGATGGAAAAAAACGGTATATTGTCTTGAAATATATGTAATGTTATAAGAACCTGCTGTAAAACAGTTCTTGAACTGTGTCAGGCCAGTCCATGAAACTTTGATTTTAAATGTCGACCTTTCCTTAATCTCAATAAAAACAATCCTAAATACCTATTTGATACAGTGGCAAAGCTAACACTACGCCAGCCGACCCCCGATAGCTCCTTCCACTCAACTGACGAGTTCATGAAATTTTTCGCTCAAAAGATTGAATCCATTAGGGATGAGATCAAGATGACCATTCCAATCGCTCAGTCGAGACCGCTGATTACCGGCGCTGACGATCATGCAATAACCCTCTCAAATTTTAAAAGCGTGTCCCTTGAAAGGCTTACACAATTGGTTAGTGCGGCTAAACGAACAACATGTTTACTCGACCCGCTTCCAGCCAAACTAAAGAATTATTTCAAATTTTAGGACCGTCCGTCTTAAATATAATTAATCTGTCTGTCTCTTCTAGGATAGTGCAAACAGCCTTTAAAACCGCTATCATTAAACCGTTACTTAAGCGACCAAATCTTGACCCGGACTGTCTCAGTAATTATAGGCCAGTTTCAAACCTCCCATTCATAGCAAAACTTCTTGAAAAAGTAGTAGCGCAGCAGCTTATTGATTACATGGTCGCCAATAATCGATATGAATCTTTTCAGTTTGGTTTTAGAGCTAATCTTCCACTGAGACAGCACTTGCTAAAGTGACTAATGATCTCCTCATAGCTATGGATTCAAACACTTCATCGGTATTGTTACTACTCGATCTTAGTGCTGCCTTCGACACTGCAGACTTCGATATTTTATTAGAGCGTCTTAAAAGTTGTGTTGGTATTTCAGGGTCAGCACTAGGCTGGTTCTATTCCTATCTATCAGACAGGACTCACCGAGTGATCCATGGCAATACGTCCTCTGAGCTCTATAATGTTATGTGTGGTGTCCCACAGGGATCGGTACTCGGACCAATTCTATTTAATATTTATATGATTCCGCTTGGGGACATAATACGTAAATATAATATTAGTTTTCAATGTTACGCGGATGACACCCAATTACTATATACTATGCCGTTATCGATGACAGATCCGCAGGACTGTTGTAATCTTGAGGCGTGCCTTGCGGAGATCAAGCAATGATGTCTCTCAACTTTCTTCGTCTTCACCCAGATAAAACTGAGATGTTGATAATTGGTCCAACTCGTTATCAACACTTATTTAAGGAAACCACTATAACCATAGATAACCCTACCATCACTCAGAGCGATACTGTAACTAATCTCGGGGTAATACTTGACCAAACGTTCTCCTTTCAAAAGCACATCAAGAATATAACCAGAATTGCGTTTTTTCACCTTCGTGATATTGCTAAGATTCGTCCGATCCTCTCGACCGGTGATGCGGAAACTATTATACATGTGTTCATCACGTCCCGCCTGGACTACTGTAATGCATTATTCTCTGGTCTTCCTACGTCCAGCATCAAAAGTCTACAGTTAGTACAAAAGGCTGCTGCAAGGCTGCGCTCACAGACAAGAACATTTGATCACATTACCCCAATATTAACCAACTTACATTGGCTCCCGGTCCATTTAAGATGTAACCTATAAATCAATAAATCACTGCATGGCTTAGCGCCTTCATATCTCGTCGACCTAGTTGTTCCTTTTGTTCCGTCTCGTAACCTTCGTTCGCAAAAAGCTAGTCTTTTAGTGACACCGAGGGCCAAGAAAATGTTTGCAGGGTATAGAGCATTTTCTGTTCCGGCTCCAGAGCTTTGGAATGCCCTACCAATGGATATTAGAACTGCTACCTCAGTAGAAACATTTTGGACACGTTTAAAGACACATTTCTATGATATGGCCTGTAATTAACCTGTAGTGGCCGATTTGGCTGGAGTTTGTTTTCGCTCCCTCTCCCAGAATTTCCTCGAAGCCGTCCGGAAGTCATTCTCCATGGTCTCGCCAAACCCCTCCCACACGTTTTTGCCTCAGCAACCGCCAAAGCCGTGTTCCCTTTGGCCATCCGGTACCTGTCAGCTGCCTCCGGAGTCCCGCAGGCCATATGGGCCCGATAGGGTTTGGAGATTGGCGCCACAACAGGCACCAACGACCTTACGGCCACAGCTCCGGCGGCTGCCTCAACAATGGAGGCGTGGAACATGGTCCACTCGGACTCAATTTCCCCAACCTCCCCCGGTACGTGGGAAAAGCTCTGCCGGAGGTGGGAGTTGAAGCTCTTCCTGACAGGGGATTCTGCCGGACGTTCCCAGCAGACCGTCACAGAGCGTTTGGGTCTGCCAGGTCGGACCAGCATCTTCCCCCTCCATCGGAGCCAACCCACCACCAGGTGGCGATCAGTTGATAGCTCCGCCCCTCTCTACACCCGAGTGTTCAGAACATGCGGCCGCAAATCCGATGACAAGACTACAAAGTTGATCATCGAACTGTGGCCTAGGGTGTCCTGGTGCGCCCTTATGCTTGAACATGGTGTTCATTATTGACAATCCGTGTCGAGCACAGAATTCCAACAATAGAACACCCCTCGGGTTCAGATCGGGGGGGCCGTTCCTCCCAATCACGTCCTTCCAGGTCTCACTATTATTGCCCATGTGAGCATTGAAGTAACCCAGTATAACAATGGAGTCCCCAGAAGGAGCGCTCTCCAGCACTTCCTCCAGGGACTCCAAGAAGGGTGGGTACTCTGAGCTGCTGTTTGGTGCATAGACACAAACAACAGTCAGGACCCGTCCCCCCACCCGAAGGCGGAGGGAGGCTACCCTCTTGTTCACCGGGGTGAACCCCAAAGTGCAGGTGCCCGGCTGGGGGGCAATAAGAATACCCACACCTGCTCGATGCCTCTGACCGTGGGAAACTCCAGAGTGGAAGAGAGTCCAGCCTGTTAGGGTTTGCAGAATATCTTCATCGTATGATTATGTTGGAATGTAAGTAACCTGTAATAATTTACCTAGCTTGTCCTGTCGTAAAAAAAAGTAGTAGAACGAAGTGCTAAGATCTTTTTAACTGATTGACTAGCTGCAGAGGAAGCAATCAAAGTTTTGTTTACACAACGTCGTAAAAGGCCCCCTGCTATGCTTTGATTAGCAGGGAAGGGGATTCACCCCATCCTGTCCACCCCCACTTTCAACCCCACTATGTTTCTCTCAATAAATATGCACCTGATGAGGCCTGAGTCAGACCTCCATTCGACCATCGCTGTAAGCACAGCTACGAATGGACTCTCCACTTGCAGGTGTCTAGAAGGACTTGCTTGTCTCTGTGTGGTTCTAACATTTTGGTGCCGAAACCCGGGATCCTCATACCCGCCATCTGGCTGACGGAGCAGAACGTGCTGCATTGTCGACTAGCCAGCGTCCATTAGGAGGACCTGGTAAAGAAAGACCTGGGAAGGAAATTCTTCGCTGGGCCAGCATCTTAGGTCTGCCTTCGTCTGACAGAGGTGGATTGACGGGATCCGGCAGGGCAACGAACCAGGGGACAAGTAAGTTAAAGATTGTGTGGTGAAACACATAAAAGGTGCACGGGAGATAGCTTGGGTTCAAGTCCCAGGGGAAGAAACAGGCTAAGAAAAGCAGAGCTTATTTTTCGTTCATCGAAGAAGTGCGTAGATTCTTCTTTGTCTCTTTTTCCAAGCTGAGGGATCGGGCTTGGGTTAGAGTCCCAGTGGAAGGAACGTGCTAAGAAACACAGAGCTTCTTTTTTGTTAATCAAAGAAGAGTGTATATTTTTCATAGTACGTTTTTCTGGCCAAAGAACAGCTTGGGTTCAAGTCCCAGTGGAAGGAACGGGCTCAGAAAAAACAGAGTTTATTTTTCCTAATTGAAGAAGGGCGTAGATTATTTTTTTTGTCCGTTCTTCCAAGCTGTGTTGGAGGGTTTTACACCCATCCTGGATAGGCCTAAAAATTAAAAGCGTTGGGGTTTGTGTGGTTGAGAGTGCGACTGGTAGGATAAATTGACTGCAAAGAGAATTTGGTGGAAGGTCAATTTAAACCTGCATTGAGGATCCTCAAAGATAAGAAAAAAAAATGTATAAACCTAAAATACCAAATTAAGATGCGAAATAAAACCGGTAAATCCCTAGCTCTTGAAGGAGATGAGAAGTACATGGTGAGTACATTTCTTAATTGTATGCAATACATGCCAAAGTGGAAGAAAGAGTATGGAGTAGAAAGAAAGTTGAAGTGTGTAAGATAGTGGTTGATGTTTTGGGCGAGAGTGTCGATAGGAAAACGAAGGGACTGAAAAAGAAAAGAAAAGAGAGAGAGTTGAATTGTGCTAGACTGTGGTTGAAAGCTTCACAAGAGAGAAGAGAACAAATCCAAAAGATAGAAAGTTGAAAGGTGATGAGGTATGTTTGTCAGGCCGGAAGACAATGAGGCGCACTGTCCCGGCCACGGCTCCAGCCGCAGCTGGAAGTGCAGCTCAAGCGGAGCAAGAGGGATCTTCCGCTCGTATGCAAAACTTGTATCCAAGTTTAGCAGACCTGCACCCTCCCCCATATAACAGAAAAAAAACTCAGGGTCACATTACTAGAAGTCCTGTACAAACGAGAAGTTTGACCACTGCTGCTAGATTTTCCCAAAATTTGGACAATGTTGATGTGTGCCCAATGATACAGGTGCCAAACCCTATTGTAGGGGAAGGCCATCCTCCACATACGTATGTTTTTCGGCCATGGACTTTGGAAGAGGCAAGAAAAGCAGTTGAAGGGGTTACCCTTGTTGCTGAAGACCCAGATAAATGGGCAGAAGACATGGCTGGAATCATACATTCCTATAGAGTGAATGGGCATGAAGCAGGAGAAGCTGCAAGGTCTTCTTTGGGAAAAGACTGGGCAAAGGTTAGAGAACATTATACAGGTAGAAATAATCCCCTACCCGTTGGGGGAATCAATTGGTAGGGGAGTATGCAGCACAATGGAATAATCTTGTGCAAAGAGTGTGAACTATATTTCAAAGACGAGCGAATTATGGTCATTTGGCAGGAATAAAACAGAAGCCTAGGGAAGATACGATTTAGGAAACTGGGTGAGGAAACACTTGGTGGAAGCAGACACTGCTTGTGTTGCGACGATTGAGAAAAGCAAATGTTCTGATGTATTTCATCTAGATGAGGATGATAATGATCTAAATCAAGATAGGACGATCTTCTTCCAAAGTTCCCAAAGGGACAGAGGAAGAGTTAGAAACCAACATGGTCGCAAGCCACCATTCAAATCAAAACTCCCACCAGATTCAGAGACCTGTTGGAACTGTGGGAAACGAGGACATTTTGCAAGAGAGTGTCGTCAGGCGAAACAATACCAATCAAAGGGTGGAGGAAGGGACAAAGGAAGAGCCAAATTTTCAGCATGACAATTAGTTCAGCGACTTTGAAGAAAGAATGATTTTGAATAAGTTAAATGCTAAGAAAAAAAAAAGACCAAAAAAGGTTGCTTTTGGAGTGATAATTAACTAGGGAAAAAAACTGGAGAACCAGTAACATATGCAGAAGATGTGTGAACTGGGAAATTGAGAAGCGTTTTGGAAAGAAAGTCAAGTTAAATGATGATGGAATCATATGGAGTAAAGAACTTATTCTCCCAAAAAGTTTGTCGAGGTGTGAGGCATGGGTGTTGCCTAGCCTCAGAAGGAGGGGGTGAGTGGGACTGATAGTGAAAGATAGTAAAAATACAACACTTCACGACATATGGATTCTCTAATACATTTGGCATCATACTATTAAGTTAAAATTTTCTCAAGCTTCTCAAACTTTTGCTGTAAACGATTGGAAGGTGATTGAAAAAGGACTAAAGAAGCTGTGAGGAAGTAGTGTATGTGTTTGGAAGGGCACGCGCTTATGCGCTTCCCTGGCTAATCAACATGTGTTTGACTGATCAAAGGAACCATTTGCTAGAGGACTTAACATCCATTCCAGCCAAGATCCGACCAAGACCAGATAATCTCCTTTAAAACAGGAGGCAACAAATGGGATAGCCCCTGTCATAAATGGTGTTTGGTTAGGGGGAATCATTAGGAAGTGCTCAAACTCTTCTCACAAACACTCCTATCTGCCCAATTCAGAAGGGCAATACAATAAGCCAGCTCAGTGGCCTAGTGGTAGAGTGTCCGCCCTGAGACTGGAAGGTTGTGGGTTCAAACCCTGGCCGGGTAATACCAAAGACTATAAAAATGGGACCTATTGCCTCCCTGCTTGGCACTCAGCATTAAGGGTTGGAATTGGGGGGTTAGATCACCAAATGATTCCCGAGCGCAGCACCGCTGCTGCTCACTGCTCCCCTCTCCCCCAGGGGATGGATCAAAATCACACGGGGATGGGTTAAATGCATAGGACAAATTTCAGCACACCCAGATGTGTGTGTGACGATCATTGGGACTTTAACTTTAATTGACTTCAAGAGTTGCAAAGAACAGACGAAGAACAGCCCTTGACCCGGCATTTGCGTTTGGCGGTCGTCGACGTGGTTCCAAGACCTGCGCCTTGTGGTTTGTCATTTGTAAAATCTGGCCGTTGTGATCCTCCCAAACAGAAATAAGTGATTTGGGCTTTTGTTGTTTGTTGTAATTAGTTTGTGGAAGGATTGCAGGAGCTTGCTCCTCCAGTGTCTCACCTGTGCCTTCCTGCCTTCCATTGTCTCCAGTGAGACTGGACTGTGGAAGGGGGAGTGTGGTATTGTGGTGTGAAAAGGCTGTGGGAGACGGCTCCTGTGGTGTTGCACATGGACCGTTCTGTTCCATTGTCTCCACGGATGTTGGAATGTGAGTGGGGTGACTGATATTGTAATTTGATTGTGGGGGAGACTGATGTAGGTGTGGGGCTCTGGAAGGGGGTGAGAATTGTGCTCACCCTCCTTCAGTGGCCGTGCCAAGCCCCCAACGGCTGAACAATCATGAGCATTTTTTGTCTTGAACTGTTGTTATTGATAACATTCTGGTCGCCTAAGGCAGAGGGCCCGTGTGACTCTTTTCCTGCATTTAATCTAACCGCAGGTTTTTCAGTTACACACAAAATTTGGACTGGAGTATTGAGGAAAAAACCTTATCTTCACTGGAAGTTATTGCTGTCATTGTATTTTCTTACTTATGTTTGATTGATCGCGGTTGACATAATCATATGATAAAACAGGAGGGATATGTTAGGGTTTGCAGAATATCTTCATCGTATGATTATGTTGGAACGTACGTAACCTGTAATAATTTACCTAGTTTGTCCTGTCGTAACAAAAGTAGTAGAACGAAGTGCTAAGATCTTTTCAACTGATTGACTAGATGCAGAGGAAGCAATCAAAGTTGCTTTGTTTACACAACGTCGTAAAAGCCCCCCTGCTATGCTTTGATCAGCAGGGAAGGGGCTTCACCCCATCCTGTCCACCAACACCCCCACTTTCAACCCCACTCTGTTTCTCTCAATAAATATGCACCGGATGAGGCCTGAGTCAGACCTCCATTCGACCATCGCTGTAAGCACAGCTACGAATGGACTCTCCACTTGCAGGTGTCTAGAATGACTTGCTTGTCTCTGTGTGGTTCTTGCAAAATAAATTAGAGTGGGCGCCACCCTAACACAGCCCCTCTCGAGAGGGCTTGTACCGGAACCCAAACTGTGTGTAGAGGCAAGTCCGACTATATCTAGTCGGAACTTTTCTGCCTCGCACACCCGCTCGGCCTGGGATCGGACTGCCAAGGTCCCTGCCATTGGCCACCGCCCAGCTCACAATGCATCCGACCCCTTTGACCCCTCCCACAGGTGGTGAGCCCATGGAAAGGGGGACCCACGTTTCCTTTTGTTGCTGTGCCCAGCCGGGGCCCATGGGCGAAGGCCCGGCCACCAGACGCTCGCCTTCGAGCCCCACCTCCAGGCCTGGCTCCAGAGGGGGGCCCCGGTGACCCGCGTCCGGGCGAGGGAAATCTGAGTCCATTTGTATTTTTCATCATAAGTTTTTTTTTTAGCCGTGCTTTGTCTGGCCCCTCACCTAGGACCCTTTTGCCATGGGTACCAGGGGTACGAAGCCACAGACAACATGGCTCCTAGGATCATTGGGACACGCAAATCCCTCCACCACGGTAAGGTGACGACTCACGGAATGATCATATTTGATGATTTTAATTTAGATGCCTGTTTTAGGTCTATACCGAGACCAGTTTTAGACATCTAAATTAGGTCTATACATATAGACTATACTATCTATAGTAGACTATACTGGTCTATACTATTAGACCAAATGTCTAATAGAAGTCTATGATTGATTGATTGAATATTTATTGATCCCCAGGGGTGGGGAAATTCAGGCCCCAGCAGTATTCATACCACAGAGTGGGTATACAAAAGACACAGGCTGCCACACAACGGCGCCACAAAGAAAGCCAGAAAGTGCTCAAGATAAAAGCCATCAAAGCAAAACAAAGCTAAAAGACAAAGGAAAAAAAAAACTGTGGCCAACCAGCACCCCTCAATACAAGAGAACACCCCAAAACACACAAAATAGCCTCCACGGGGTCCATAGACAGGTGTAACGGCAGTCCAGTTCAACGGCGCCCAATGGACCGTGGTCGTGAATCGGTGAAAAACATCACAAAGCAGGTAAACGTGTGAGCAGCGTCCTGGGCACCCAGTCGGATGCACGTGCAGATGGTCACCACGGGGCTAGCATGGCAAAAGTCGTTGGTTCCGACGAGCACGAGGAAGCGGAGTCCCTACAGGGGTTGCGGTTGCAAGGCCAAGGCGAGGGACCCGGTCATCACTGGCCGGATAAGCAGGAAGCCGCCGTAGAGTTACGCCGGTCTCGACCGATGATCCCGGTCCCAGGAAGAAAAAATAATAATACAAAATATCCGATCCGAAGAGATACCGAGGTGCGGTAGAAGGCACCAGCATCGCCGAATGGACAAAAAGACAGAAAGAAAAAGGAGAAAAGAAAGAAATAAAGAGGAAAGGAGAGAACACTGCTGGGAGGCAGCCACTTACGGCGCCATACCGAAAAAAAAAAAAAATAAAATAAAAAAAAAAAAAAAAAAAAAAAAACCCGCTATGGCTGACAGTGACCCGAGCCAACCCCCAATACAGTCCTCAGGCTCCCCAACAATAGCGGTACTAGTTTGCATTACTTTAGTGCAATGTTTTTCCTTATTCAGATTTGTTTCAAGACTAGTTACAGTTAGACTTCATTTTGATGGTTAATGTAGTTATTGCAATTTTGTTGTTTTATCACAGTAGGTTGGTTTATTTACGTTTGAAAAACCAGAAGCCATTCATTTACAAATGTGATTGCACTTTAGTTTATATATTAAAATGTTCAGATATTAAGATGTGATAGACCAGTGGTGTCAAACTATTTTTTTTCACTGGCCGCATTGTATCTTTCGGAGGGCCATTATGACTGTCGACCCAAAGCAATGTATGAGCACCTCATATTATATACAGTATAAGCTACAAAACAAACTGACAAATAACTCATTTTCAAATCAGACGATCAAAAACTGGTCAAATTTAAAAAAAAAAGATATTAATTAACGTGAAGACAATTTGCAATTTTAATAATGACACAAATTTGATGCACAATTTGTCTTCGGGGGGCATACAAAATGAATTGGCAGGCTGTATCTGGTCTCAAGGTGCCTTGAGTTTGACACCTGTGATTTAAACCCTAGTTTGAAACCCTAACTCTAGTATGAACCCTTGTTTAAAACCCTAGCCCGACCTTTAAACCCTAGTTTAAAACCCTAGCCCGAGCTTTAAACCCTACTTTTAAACTGTAACCCTAGCTTTAAACCCTACTTTGAAGCCCTAACCCTAGCTTTAAACCCATGTTTGAAACCCTAACCCTAATTTTGAACCCTACTTTGAAACCCTAACTGTAGTATGAAACCCTACTTTGAAACCCTAACCCTAGATTTAAACCAGTGGTGTCAAACTATTTTTTTTCACAGGCCGCATTAAGTCAAAAGTCAAAGTCAAAGTTTGCTTTATTGTCAATTTCTTCACATGTCAAGACACACAAAGAGATCGAAATTACGTTCCCACTATCCCACGGTGACAAGACATAGTACACAATATAAATACAAGTAAACAACACAAAAAGTAAAAAACAAGAAGGCACAAACAATGAATAAATTAGAGTGGTGAATAAATAATAAATAAACAAATAACATAAGAAATAAGAGGAGCAAAAATGGAGCAAGTGTGCATACAGCAGACAGAATACAGCGCAAAAGTACAGGACGCTACGCAGAAGGGGGCAGGGAGTTCAGGATCCTAACAGCCTGGAGTATGAAGCTGTTGGTGAGTCTGGTGGTGCGGGAGCGGAGGCACCTGTACCTCTTCTCAGAGGGCAGAAGATCAAACAAAGAGTGAGCGAGGTGACTCACATCACTCACAATCGTGGTCGCCTTGCGGGTGAGATGGGAGGTGTGAATGTCCTTCAGGGAGGGGAGTGAAGCACCAATAATCTTACCAGCCGTGTTCACTATGCGCTGCAGAGCCTTCATGTTGTATTCAGTGCAGCTACTACCCCAAACAGAGATACAACTAGAGAGGACGCTCTCGATGGTGCCACGGTAGAATGACATTGTAGTCATAGCTTCTTTCGGAGGGTTATTATGACTGTCAACCCAAATAAATGTATGAGCACCTCAAATTATATACAGCAAAAGCTTCAAAACAAATTAACAAATAACTCGCTTTCAAATCAGATGAGTTAAAACTGGTCAAATATTTTTTAAAAAAAAGATATTAAAAGTGAAGACAATTCGCTATTTTAGTAATGACACACGAATTTGATGCACAATTTGTCTTCGGGGGGCATACAAAATGAATTGGCAGGCTGTATCTGGTCTCAAGGTGCCTTGAGTTTGACACCTGTGATTTAAACCCTAGTTTGAAACCCTAACTCTAGTATGAACCCTAGTTTAAAACCCTAGCCCGAGCTTTAAACCCTAGTTTAAAACCCTAGCCCGAGCTTTAAACCCTACTTTTAAACTGTAACCCTAGCTTTAAACCCTACTTTGAAGCCCTAACCCTAGCTTTAAACCCATGTTTGAAACCCTAACCCTAATTTTGAACCCTACTTTGAAACCCTAACTGTAGTATGAAACCCTACTTTGAAACCCTAACCCTAGATTTAAACCAGTGGTGTCAAACTATTTTTTTTCACAGGCCGCATTAAGTCAAAAGTCAAAGTCAAAGTTTGCTTTATTGTCAATTTCTTCACATGTCAAGACACACAAAGAGATCGAAATTACGTTCCCACTATCCCACGGTGACAAGACATAGTACACAATATAAATACAAGTAAACAACACAAAAAGTAAAAAACAAGAAGGCACAAACAATGAATAAATTAGAGTGGTGAATAAATAATAAATAAACAAATAACATAAGAAATAAGAGGAGCAAAAATGGAGCAAGTGTGCATACAGCAGACAGAATACAGCGCAAAAGTACAGGACGCTACGCAGAAGGGGGCAGGGAGTTCAGGATCCTAACAGCCTGGAGTATGAAGCTGTTGGTGAGTCTGGTGGTGCGGGAGCGGAGGCACCTGTACCTCTTCTCAGAGGGCAGAAGATCAAACAAAGAGTGAGCGAGGTGACTCACATCACTCACAATCGTGGTCGCCTTGCGGGTGAGATGGGAGGTGTGAATGTCCTTCAGGGAGGGGAGTGAAGCACCAATAATCTTACCAGCCGTGTTCACTATGCGCTGCAGAGCCTTCATGTTGTATTCAGTGCAGCTACTACCCCAAACAGAGATACAACTAGAGAGGACGCTCTCGATGGTGCCACGGTAGAATGACATTGTAGTCATAGCTTCTTTCGGAGGGTTATTATGACTGTCAACCCAAATAAATGTATGAGCACCTCAAATTATATACAGCAAAAGCTTCAAAACAAATTAACAAATAACTCGCTTTCAAATCAGATGAGTTAAAACTGGTCAAATATTTTTTAAAAAAAAGATATTAAAAGTGAAGACAATTCGCTATTTTAGTAATGACACACGAATTTGATGCACAATTTGTCTTTGCGGGCCACGTAAAATGATGTGGCGGGCCAAATCTGGCCCCCGGGCCTTGAGTTTGAAACATGTGACAGACAGTTTTTGCATGATTTGAATGAGGAAAAATAATGTTTTTTCTCTCAAATATATTGTTATAATTATTTGTTTCAGATGTACTGTAATTTTCTGTATAAAAATTAAATTCGGTGTTCAAACATTTTTTTTCAAACTTGCGTCAAAAAGTATTTTTTCAAACTTGAGTCTTGAAAAAGAGAGGGTCGTCTTATAATCAGGGTCGTCTTATATTCGGGCCAATACGGTATTTTATGTTTGTATGTTGGAGTTAAAAAATGACAATGACCAAATAAATGTTCAAATTAAGGAAATGTTTTTCACTTCAAATGTGTTTTCTTTTGCATTTGGAGAATCATCAGCACGCATGCATGGGGGGCGCTCATAGTTTGACGAATGCATTTGGAGGTACAAAAGCCAAAATAATAGTCAGTTTGCAGTATATTGTATATTGAAAATAATGTTTTAAATAGTTTAGTGTACATTGATACAGTTTAAAATATTATTTCACGTTTTTATGCAAAACTGTGGGTGATGCTCATGCAAATAAATACATCATTAATCACGCATTTCACTACTTTGTTTGAATTTTCATTCTGGTTAACATTAAAGGACACGTATCATGGAAAATCTATTTTTTTTGCTTTTAAAATAAAGTTCTTGTGTATCTGGAGTATCCAGGAGTGTAGAAATGTGTAATATATACCTCCAGGTGCTGCAGAGATACTTTTAGGATCGTTTTGGGGAGCTATTTTTTACTCTGTTCGGATTTCTCCGTTTTTTATTAGTTTTTTTTTTTTATCTATTACATCACATCTGTATGGGCGGAATAAAAGAAACAAGGTAATGGGTGTTGCCAAACGAGAATCCGAGTAATAAACATGGCGGATTCGCAGATTGTTTATTACGGTGAGACTTTTGTAGTCCAAACAACTCAAGGATGCCGAAGTGGAGAGATCAAAATGTTCCCTTGTTGGATGCATCAATCCACACAATTCATTGCAGAACATCAGAACCTCAAAGAAGTGCCTGGTCAAATTTAATTTTTCAAGCAGTGTTACCACGTCTGTGGGCAAAGTCCTGCTTGTTAAGGAGTGTTTCAGTAATCTTTTGTCAGTACAGAGAAGGATTCGCTGATAGATTTCGTTTAGTTCCTCAATCTGTGGAAACGACGAACAAAGTAAAGCGTTAAGTTTGAGATGACACAAAAATAATTAGTTAAATAAAAGTAAGGAAAAGTATTTTGTTTTAATAATATTGTGTCTGCACTCGTTTTCATAGCAATTAGCGTCAGTCTTTCTGCTGATTTTGGAGCTGATTTTTTCACTTCTTGTGAGTGTATTTTGAGTACCGTATTTATTCTAATTATCCCCCAGGGCGATAATTAGAGAAGGTTTATGTCCAACGGGGGGTGGGCGATTAATAGAGAACACTTTTTGTCCGATCGCCAAGGGACACTGAAATGGGCGATAATATGGATATTTTCCTTATGTAGTATGCAATACCTGCATCTCACTAGTGTTATTAACACTAGAACAGCGGCTGTTTCGATCTACTTCTAACAGTGGGGTGCGTCAATTGACGCTCCATCGACATGTTGCGCACGTCATGTTATAGCAATGGTTCTTAACCGGGGGTGCGAGAATGCTTTCTAGGGGATGCGAGGATACCCTGGCGGAAATTTACAATTTTACGGGGATAATGGTCGTGAAAAAAGTGAAACATTCTGGAAATCAAGAAGTCATTGTGTTAATTGGCATTAAGGATAATGCTAATTAAGCCTTATAGCTGTAAAGTAAACCAATTATTATTATAATAATTATTTAGGGTTAGGGTTAGGGGTGCGAGAACTGGTTGGTGAATTGAATGGGATGCGAACAAAGAAAAAGGTTAAGAACCACTGTGTTATCGCGATCGTCTTGTTCAAGTGCACGCCCCGATAACGTAATTGCGTAAGGGTATTGCAGCGGAGTGACGTGTGTAATTGTATCATGGTTTATAGAGAAAAACAATTTAAAAGGGACATTCGACGTGCTGCCAAATCAGTCATATTTAAACTTGCGCAATAACGTCGGCATCCGGTTGCGGAGGACAACATAAGTTTTGGGGGGAATTTTTAGCTGCATGGGCGATAATTAGAGGTATCAATGTTTTGTATTTATGTCATCGCTAACACACACCGGGCGATTATGAGAATATGGGCAATAATTAGAATAAATACGGTGGTTGTATCAGATGAATTGCATCAAAGTTGCTGTATTATTCTTAGGTCACAAAATGTATTATTATTAATGTACTAATGTAATATTACTTCTCAGGAAGTAAGATGGCGGCGCGTGCACACGCAGCGGCCTCTATCTGTCCCGAACGGTGTTTCGTTTTGTCGTTTGATGTGGGTTTGTCCGACAGTTTTGTGTGTTTGTCTCGTCGTACTGGGTTGTGCTACAAGTGCAGCGGGCTGGTTCTGCTCGACATCGGCGAAAGCAAATTTTGTGGCGTTCTGGACTTTGAAGCGCGGACATTAAAGGCGCTCGGTCTGCTCCGTCGTGAAGCGTCGCCGGACTCGCCTGCTATTCCTCCCTCGGTTGGGAAGCGTCGGAAGCGGTGTGCAAGGAGGCTAAAGAGGGGCGAGAGCGGGGGCGTCCGGGCCAGGCTGGCGGCCAACCCAGCTCGCCCAGCCGTGCCTTCCATTTTTCTGGCGAATGTTCGGTTGCTGGACATCATAATGGTTTGCTTTCGCCTGCTGAGATCTACGAACCGGACAGTGCGCAACTGCTGTGTGCTCGTGTTCACTGGGACTTGGTTGACCGTCATCATTCCGGACTCTGTTGTGCATCTGGAGCGGCTAGCGTGCTATCGGGCGGACCGGGCCATTGTACGAGGGGGAAAGTCGCGAGGAGGTGGGATGTGCGTCTACATCCGTGACGGAGGGTGCCGGGACTCTGTGGTGGTATGCGAGCACTGCTCGCCACTGGCGGAGTTTGTGATCTCCAGGCTCTTAGGGTCCTGAACTCTCTCCCTTCTTCTACGTAGCGTCCTATACTTTTGCGCTTTGTTCTGACTGTCTGCTGTGCGCTCTTGCTCCGTTTTGCTCCTCTTATTTACTGTGTTATTTGTTTACCGTTTTTTTCCGTGTATAATGCGCCCCCATGTATAAAACGCACCCTAAAAATGGCATGTTGATGCTGGAAAAAAGCCTGTACCCATGTATAATACGCACCCAATTTTTTTTACTTTTTTTTTAAATTTTTGTTTTTAATTTTATTTTATTTTTTTTAAGTCCCAATGATCGTCACACACGCAGGGAGGCAATGGGTCCCATTTTTATAGTCTTTGGTATGGTCTTAAATAGGCTGGATGCATTTTTTTTGTTGGCGTTGATTTCCCCGACTGCCCGTGAAGGCACCACCGCGCTCCGTGCGCACATGTGAAAAAGGCGTGCGGACGTGAAAAAGGCGGCTCTGTATGGGAGAGACGTTGAAGAGGAATAAAAAAAACCTTGGAAACCAAAACTTGCCCCTCGTCGTGACTCGGAGCCGCAACAAATGTTTCGGATTTGTGTAGGGTACATTGTGACAGACAGCAAACGAGCAGGTGATCGAGCAAGCGTCTGATACGAGAGCATTGCGTTCGTATGGAGCGTGTTTGAAGTGAACAGCAGAGACGAAAGGAACAAGGCAAAGTGTTGTGAAATAAAATATTACATGTAATACGCATTTTGTTATTTGCTGATTGAAACTGCTAATTAAACTGTGAATTGAAACTAATAGGAAGAAAACAACTCTCGCTCTTTATATAGCTGACGTGTCTTGCGCATCCGTTCTGCGCATCTGTAATGGCAGCCTCCGTATGACGTCCGGTCCGCGATGGAGATTAAAAAACAAACAATATTTGACAATAACACACCATCAAGGATTGCACCATCGCATCAAACGATGTGTCGTCAATTATGAATTTTACTGACTAAGTGTGTTGGGCAGGATGGCTGAATGCGATGCGCGATTGATAACAAACAAGGTGATTTCAAGTTTTATTTCGAGGGAGATTTGTCATGTCTCGTCCCCAGTTTTGCTATGTGTCTAGGTTGCCAGTTTCTGTTCGCGTCGCCCCTCTCTTCCTGTGTCACCTCAATCAATCTAATGTTTTGTATTTAAGTCCTGTCTGCCCCTCGCTCACCGTTGGATGATGTCATGATGTCTGTTTGGTTTCTGTTCCTGTCTTTGGTAATGTCACCCTGTCTTTTTGTTCCACGACTTTGTCGGTCAGTCCTGTTGTTGGTTTTGTTGTACCATGACTTTCTTAAAAAAATAAATAAAATAAAATAAAAATTAAAAAAATTTTGTACCCATGTATAATGCGCACCCCAGATTTTAGGACAATAAATTAGTTAAATTTATTATACACGGAAAAAAACGGTATTTCTTATGTATTCATTACTCTTATTGTTCATTGTTTGTGCCTTCTTGTTTTTATTTTGCGTTGTTTACTTGTATGTTTATCGTGTTCTGTGTCTCGTCACCGTGGGATAGGGGAAACGTAATTTCGATTTCTTTGTGTGTCTTGGCATGAAGGAATTGACAATAAAGCTGACTCTGTCTTTAATGCATTTGTTAGCTTCTTGCTAGCGCTAGCATTGGCTTACTTCGTAGCTTGAATGCAGTGCTTGTTTACAAGACATTCAGAAATATTGTGAGGGGATTTATTTTATTACGTGTCATGTATGGTTGTATGGACAAGTCTTCTGTCGTTGATATCTTTTAATCAATCAAAAAGATTGTGGCGGAAGTAAATGTTACCTTGTTTAACCTTTTTCCCGGACGTAACCTACTTTTGAGCCCTAAAACAATGTCCGGGGGGAATATCAAAACTGTCCGGGATTTTGTTGGACTGCCTCAAACATAATACATGTACATTGTCAATGGAATTGCCACTCCGTTCCATTTCACACAATTCCCGTTTTTTCTGTATCGTTCACAAATAAATCACGCCCTTCTCCAATCTAGTCACTTTGCTACGAAGTAGGGTGGGCTGTCCAGTCTATACCGAGTGTTTACAAGCAATGACAAGACAAAAATGCTAGTTCACGGAGGAGTTGAATAAAAGAATTCCCATGCTTTCGCCAGGGTTGTGATCTTATGAAGCTGAGTGCTTGACATGCAAGGCAGGCACTTAAAGGTGCCAACGCACCCCACAAGAGGAGGACTGAAGAGGAGCCCTTTTTGTTTTTTTATTCAAATGCTGCACCGATGGCCGTATTTCTTTTGTCTTTTTTTACTAAATTAAAAAATACGGAGGCCGCCATTACAGATGCGCAGAACGGATGCGCAAGACACGTCAGCTATATAAAGAGCGAGAGTTCAGTTCTCTACCTAAATCCGTATTACAGGTAATATTTTATTTCACAACACTTTGCCTTGTTCCTTTCTTCTCTGCTGTTCACTTCAAACACGCTCTATGCGACCGCAATGCTCTCGTATCAGACGCTTGCTCGATCACCTGCTCGTTTGCTGTCCCGTGCACGCACGGAGCGCGGTGGTGCGTTTACGGGCAGTCGGAGAAATCAACGCCAACAAAAAAAATTACATCCAGCCTAGTTAAGACCATACCAAAGACTATAAAAATGGGACCCATTGTCTCCCTACGTGTGTGACGATCATTGGGACTTAAAAGAAAAAAGAAAAATTTTAAAAAAAAAAAATTAAAAAATTTTTTGTACCCATGTATAATGCGCACCCACGATTTTAGGACAATAAATTAGTTAAATTTTGCGCACTATACACGGAAAAAAACGGTACATGTGTTTTTGTTAGTGTAAATATGTTTTTTTTTGTATATACGTTTTGTGTTATAACATGACACAAATGACCCCCCCCCCAAAAAAGTCCTCTTTTTCAGAAACACAAATCTGGTCACCTTAGTTTAAACCAGTCCTTCTCAAATAGTGGGGTAATTAGGCATCCACTGCAGGAGGTAGGAGTGGCGGTATCGTTGTGTGCACAAGAAGTATTTGTCACGAACGGAGTGTGGAAATGGAGCAGGGCGACCATGTGCAGCTTGGACCAGGGTTTATTGGAACAAACTCAAGACACAAACTTGGTAGACTGACATAGATAATATGACTGACCTGACAAGACTTGAAACAGAAAGGCATGGTGACGTTACCGTGACAGCAGCGATTGCATGCAACAATCTACAAGCAATGAACCGACAATGAACGAGGGGCAGACAGGGCTTAAATACAAAACACAAAACACGAGGCAGGTGAACGCGGTTACATTGATTGAGGGAACACAGGAGGGGAGGGGCGACGCGAACAGAAACCATGGCAACCTAGCAAAACTGGGGACAAGACATGACAGAAGCACACATGATCCACGGACATGAGCACACAGACGGACAAAACAATGACAACATGGACGTGACCGGGGACGAATCATGACAGAACCCCCCCCACAAGGGACGGCTCCCGACGTCCCAAAATCCCAAAACTGTCCAAGAAGGGGCGGGAGGGAACGGGGAGGCAGCCGCACTGCACACGCCTCCGAAGACCGACTGGGTGACGGCCGCTGGATCCACGCCGCCTGGACTGGTGGCGGCCGCAGCATCCGCGCCGTCGGGACTGGGTCGGGGGTCAGCCGCTGGATCCACGCCGCCTGGACTGGTGGCGGCCGTAGCATCCGCGCCGTTGGGACAGGGTCGGGGGTCGGCCGCTGGACCCACGCCGCCTGGATTGGTGGCGGCCGCAGCATCCGCGCCGTCGGGACAGGGTCGGGAGTCAGCCGCTGGATCCACGCCGCCTGGATTGGTGGCGGCCGTAGCATCCGCGCCGTCGGGACAGGGTCGGGAGTCAGCCGCTGGATCCACGCCGCCTGGATTGGTGCCGGCCGTAGCATCCGCGCCGTCGGGACAGGGTCGGGGGTCGGCCGCTGGATCCACGCCGCCTGGATTGGTGGCGGCCGTAGCATCCGCGCCGACGGGACAGGGTCGGGGGTCGGCCGCTGGATCCACGCCGCCTGGATTGGTGGCGGCCGTAGCATCCGCACCGTCGGGACAGGGTCGGGAGTCAGCCGCTGGATCCACGCCGCCTGGATTGGTGGCGGCCGTAGCATCCGCGCCGTCGGGACAGGGTCGGCCGCTGGATCCACGCCGCCTGGATTGGTGGCGGCCGTAGCATCCGCGCCGACGGGACAGGGTCGGGGGTCGGCCGCTGGATCCACGCCGCGTGGATTGGTGGCGGCCGCAGCATCTGCGCCGTCGGGACTGGGTCGGGGGTCGGCCGCTGGTCATGCGTAGCTGAAGGCGGCTTGGCTTGGCTTGGTTTGGTTTCTTGGCTTGGGTTCTTGGCTTGGCTTGGTTTCTTGGCGTGGCTTGGTTTCTTGGCGTGGCTTGGTTTCTTGGCGTGGCTTGGTTTCTTGGCGTGGCTTGGTTGCTTGCCGTGGCTTGGTTGCTTGCCGTGGCTTGGTTGCTTGCCGTGGCTTGGTTGCTTGCCGTGGCTTGGTTGCTTGGCGTGGCTTGGTTTCTTGGCGTGGCTTGGTTTCTTGGCGTGGCTTGGTTTCTTGGCGTGGCTTAGTTTCTTGGCGTGGCTTAGTTTCTTGGCTTGGTTTCTTGGCGTGGCTTGGTTGCTTGCCGTGGCTTGGTTGCTTGGCGTGGCTTGCTTCGCTTGGCTTGGTTTCTTGGCTTGGTTTCTTGGCTTGGTTTCTTGGCATGGTTTCTTGGCTTAGTTTCTTGGCTTGGCTTTGGTTTCTTGTCTTTGGCTTGGCTTGGCTTGGGCAACGGAAGCTGGTGGTGGAGGGGGGTCCAAGCGCTGGTCGCTGTGTAGGTCGGTTCGTTCCGTCACGAACGGAGTGTGGAAATGGAACAGGGCGACCATGTGCAGCTTGGACCAGGGTTTATTGGAACAAACTCAAGACACAAACTTGGTAGACTGACATAGATAATAGGACTGACCTGACAAGACTTGAAACAGAAAGGCATGGTGACGTTACCGTGACAGCAGCGATTGCATGCAACAATCGACAAGCAATGAACCGACAATGAACGAGGGGCAGACAGGGCTTAAATACAAAACACAAAACACGAGGCAGGTGAACGCGGTTACATTGATTGAGGAAACACAGGAGGGGAGGAGCGACGCGAACAGAAACCATGGCAACCTAGCAAAACTGGGGACAAGACATGACAGAAGCACACATGATCCACGGACATGAGCACACAGACGGACAAAACAATGACAACATGGACGTGACCGGGGACGAATCATGACAGTATTCGCTCGACAATGTAGAGCGCACGGAACATACGCAGACACAGCACAGAGCAGGCGATAAAAAGTGCAGTGGTACACCATGGAAAAATATTTAACAGGGTTGAAAAGAACGGCAGAGAGAGACGGAGATAAGAGAATTGAGAGTCACACGAAAGCTAAGACAAGGAAATATGACGAAGCGTACGTAGCGCTCGAGTTCAGTGCAACTACCATGGGAGACGAGGAAAGACCGGTGTGTTTACTGTGCCTTACAGTGTTGGCAGCGGACAGTATGAAGCCAAATAAATTAAGGCGGCACTTATAAAGTCATTGCACCCCAATCACGCTGAGAAGATGCTTGAGGTTTTTCGGCAAAACGGTCTGAATATTGCCAACAATCATCCCACTTTGTGAATGCTACTTCAGTCAATCAGCAAGCACTGTAAGCATCAAATAAAGCAGCGTATCAAAATGTTCAGTGCAAAAAACCCACACTATTGCAAAAGAGCTGATACTACCTGCAGCCATGGATATGGTCTCCGTCATGCTGCCTCATTGTGATTAAAAAGCAGCACAAATTGTTTTATTCATTTTTGTTTTGTAGGTTAAAATGTTTTATATATTGTGCTCCTGAGTTAATGTTGCTGATTACTTTGAATTGAATATTATTTATTGCTGTTATTTAACTGAATCCACCTGTCAATCTCACGCTCCAACCTCCCCTCACTCGTGAACAAGACCCCAAGATACTTGAACTCCTCCACTCGGGGTAGGATCTCTCCCCAATCTGGAGAGGGCATTCCACCCTTTTCCGACCAAGGACCATGGACTCGGATTTGGAGGTGCTGACCCTCATCCTGACCACTTCACACTCGGCTGTGAACCGCTCCAGTGAAAACTGGAGATCACGGCTTGAAGAAGCCAACAGCACCACGTCATCTGCAAAAAGCAGAGACGCGATGCTGAGGTCCCCAAACCGGACACCCTCAACGCCTTGGCTGTGCCTAGAAATTCTGTCCATAAAAATTATGAACAGAATCGGTGACAAACGGCAGCCTTGGCTGAGTCCAACCCTCACTGGAAACGAATCCGATTTACTGCCGGAAATGCGGACCAAACTCTGGCATTGGTGATACAGGGACCGAACCGCCCTTATCAGTTGGCTCGGCACCCCGTACTCCCGAAGCACCCTCCACAGAACATCTCGAGGGACAAGGTCGAACGCCCTCTCCAAGTCCACAAAACACATGTGGACTGGTTGGGTGAACTCCCACGCCCCCTCGAGAATCCTGCCGAGGGTGTAGAGCTGGTCCACTGTTCCACGGCCAGGAAAGCCACACTGCTCCTCCTGAATCCGAAGTTCGACCTCCCAACTGACCCTCCTCTCCAGCTCCCTTGAATAGACCTTACCAGGGAGGCTGAGGAGTGTGACAGCGTCGGCAGTAATGCGGACTCTGTACTGGTCTGTCGTGGTGAAGAGAGAGCTGAGCCAAAAGGCAAAGCTCTCGATTTACCGGTCGATCTATGCTCCTACCCTCACCTATGGTCACGAGCTATGGGTCGTGACCGAAAGAACGAGATCCAGGATATAAGCGGCCGAAATGAGTTTCCTCCGCAGGGTGTCCAGGCTCTCCCTTAGAAATAAGGTGAGAAGCTCGGTCATCCGGGAGAGACTCGGAGTAGAGCTGCTGCTCCTCCACGTTGAGAGGAGCCAGATGAGGTGGCTCGGGCATCTCATCAGGATGCCTCCTGGACGCCGCCCTGGGGAGGTGTTCCGGGCATGTCCCGCCGGTAGGAGACCCCGGGGACAACCCAGGACGTGCAGGAGAGACTATGTCTAGACTAGCATGGGAACGCCTTGGGATCCCCCAGGATGAGCTGGGTGAAGTGGCTGGGAAGAGGGAAGTCTGCGAGTCCCTCCTAAAGCCCCCGCGACCCGACCCTTGATAAGCGGAAGAAAATGGATGGATGGATGGATGGATGGATGGATGGATGGATGGATGGATGGATGGATGGATGGATGGATGGATGGATGGATGGATGGATGGATGGATGGATGGATGGATGGATGGATGGATGGATGGATGGATGGATGGATAGATGGATGGATGGATGGAACTAAAATTGGGGCGGTATGCATGGAGAAAGAAGAACACAGCATTCCATGACACACACTTGCTACCCACAGTCAAATTTTGTGGTGATTTAATCATGCTGTGGGGCTGTGTATCCAGTGCAGGTACTGGCAATCTTGTTAAAGTTGAAGGTTCCATGGATTCTGAAGCTGAGGAACTAAGTCTTCACTACTTTATTTTATTATTGTATTTATTATTATTATGCTATTTATTGTCGAATGTCATGCACTGTCTCTCTTACTACATTACTGAATGTTGTGCAATGTTATTTTAGTCCTTGTTGCTAAACTATCATCACGGGCACTTTTACTTGACTAATGTCACTGCAGTGTTGGGTTGGACTTAGCATCAGGTGAAATCAGCTTTGACAGTATTGTAACTTGGTGTCTGTGTCTTGTTACCACCGTGGGATAGTGAGGAACATACATTCATTTCTTTTGCATGTCTGCTACCTGTGAAGAAATTGACAAAATATACAGATTTTGACTTTGAACGCTTTACTGACACTTTGATAACTGGAGCAGTTGGAAAGGTAATGATATACGTATATCATATTATTTGAAGAGTTATGATGCTATCAGTGTTATATCTGTGTTAGCTTGGCGACTGGAAAAGTAACACGCAGTCATGCTCCAAATGTGGAAAAGATGCCGTGCATAGAGTTATTATACTGTGGTACATGTGTACTATATTTAGCAACAAACTAACTTCCACAGAGCCTCCTTAATGTGATGTCTGTTTCCCCTCACGCCTCTTCCACCTAATCTCTTTAATGTCAAATTTTCCTGTCTTATATGTGCAGTTTTTCATAAAGTGTTGACCGCTCATATTGAAATCTTGTCCGGCTTCATATGAGGCCTTTTATTTTCTGTTTGTTTTCTTTACCCTCACCCAGTCATCCCTCTCAGTTCACTCTCCTTCGTCTGTTTGTCCCACACTTCTTGAACATCCTGCCCAACCAGCAGGAACAAGGCTCTCTAACAGCAGCACCTGAATCAACTCTTTGTTTGATCACATTCTGTGTAGAACAGAAAACTCCCTCATAACGATGTGGCCGAATGTCAGCTTCACTCATGCACATTATACACATCCTGTCTCGGCTCACAATTCCACAGAGCATATTTGTAACTGTCTGCAAAATGTGCTTCAACGGGAATGTTTTCTAAAACTACTCGGGTACTGACCCACAAATTGAAACTTAACCTGCTGATTTTAAAGCCCAAATATCACTGTAATAAATTCTACATTTTTACATTTTTTTAATTTAGTCGTGGTCTATATACAGTGGAACAATAATGCTTTTGTCTGAATTCCTCGTTTTGATACCATCACAGGTCACTGTTTTCGACTTGTTCTGATGTGCGGCTCAGAGCAAGCCGTTTTGGTACGATCTCTTTAAATGCAAAGAAGATAATTCACACTCCACAGGCCACAAGATGTGCGCCTCCCTTTCCGGTCGCCATTTGTAGTTTTTTAGCCGAGGTAGTGTTTACTTTTTTTTGTTGATTTGTTTAAACCATCCATCCATCCATCCATTTTCTGTACCGCTTAGTCCCCACGGGGGTCGCGGGCTTGCTGGAGCCTATCCCAGCCGTCATCGGGCAGTAGACGGGGGACACCCTGAACCGGTTGCCAGCCAATCGCAGGGCACACAGAGACAAACAACCATTTGCACTCGCACTCACACCTAGGGACAATTTGGAGTGTTCAATCGGCCTACCAAGCATGCTTTTGGGATGAGGGAGGAAACCGGAGTGCCCGGAGAAAACCCACGTGGGCCCGGGCAGAACATGCAAACTCCACACAGGGAGGGCCGGAGGTGGAATCGAACCCGCACCCTCCTAACTGCGAGGCGGACATGCTACCCAAGTGCTTCTCAATTATTTTCTGTGATGCCCCCTATCGCAGGGGTGGGCAAACTTTTTGACTCGCGGGCCGAACTGGGTTCTAAATTTGGACCGGAGGGCCGAACCAGGAGCAGATGGACGTAGTGTTTGTGTGAAGTAATATAAGGGACCTGTAAAGGTCATTGCATAAAAGATTTTGGCCTTTAGTAGGTAGTAAAGCATGGATATTCCAAATAAGTTTTTTGAAAACAAATGCATTTATTAACAGCATTAAAAAAATAATAATAATAATTCACTAAAAAACTGCTATCAGTGATTTTTTGCTAGTGCGTCATAGTCTGGAGTAAAATTTGTTGTGGCAATTCTTAGGAGAGATCTGAGGTGTTGGTCCGTTTACCTCGATCTGTGACGGGTTGATGTTGACGTTCATGTGGCTGAACGTCACGACGCGTACATCGAGCCAAATTGGCCACTCTCTTTTAAACACTCGGCACTGTGTCCACCTTGCTTTTTTCCTTGGGCGACTCATTTTAATGGAAGGATTCCAGGGGAAGGTTTGTGGGTGGCTTTAGCGCAAAACTGCATCTGAAAGCTCAGCGCGCAAATTACAAGAATGCTTTCGTCACAGCCCACGCTCTAAATTTGGGACTGTAGAATAGAGCGCGCCATGTACACGTACACGCACTTGTGAGTGTGCACTGAGCTTTCTGACACGGCTTCCAGTAGTAAATGCGCAGGCGAGCGCTTCCCCATCTACTGGGGAAACGCAGTCATTGCAGGCAAAATGACCAAAAAAAAAAAAGTTTAATAATACAATTTGTTCAGGGTTGGCGGGCCGGATTAAACGGTCCCGTGGGCCGGATGTGGCCCGCGGGCCGTAGTTTGCCCACCCCTGCCCTATCGGGAGAAGAAAACATTTTGTGCGTCCCCATGCTTGTACCCTTATTAATATTAAAGAAAACAAAAAATAAATAAAATAGAAATGTCAACTTACAATAAAGAATAACTATTAACTATTAATAACATTGTTTTTTAGTCTGTAACAGAACAGATTCAATATGCATCACTTTGCCTGAAATTAAAACATAAATTATAATTACTTAAACTATAAACATCCTTGACCAACTGCTATTTTATGCTGAAAGAAATTCAATAAAATAATAATAAACATACATAATATTAAATTAAATCCATCCATCTTCTTCCGCTTATCCGGGGTCAGGTCGCGGGGCAGTTTCATCCATCCATCCATCCATCCATCCATCCATCCATCCATCCATCCATCCATCCATCCATCCATCCATAATCCATCCATCCATCCATCCATTTTCTTCTGCATATCCAGGGTCGGATCGCGGGGGCAACAGCTTTAGGAGGGACTCCCAGACTTCCCTCTTCCCAGCCACTTCACCCAGCTCATCCTGGGGGATCCCAAGGCGTTCCCAGGCTAGCTGAGAGAGATAGTCTCTCCTTCACGTCCTGGGTCGTCCCCGGGGTCTCCAACCGGCGGGACATGCCCGGAACACCCAGAGAGGCATCCAGGAGGCATCCTGATGAGATACCCGAGCCACCTCATCTGGCTCCTCTCAACGTGGAGGAGCAGCGGCTTCTCCCCTTATCTCTAAGGGAGAGCCTGGACACCCTACGGAGGAAACTCATTTCGGCCGCTTGTATCCTCACTCAGCGACGGTCCTCAAAGTCAACTTTCCTCGTTTTCTTTGCAGTCACCATGGCAGAAATTAGCGGAGAGGAGTGGTGCTGCCACCTTTTGGTAATAAGAGAAATTACAGTTTCAAGTTTTGTGAATTTTTTGTTCAGTTTGACAATGCAGATGGGCCATAAATAATACATTATAAGACCAAAGCTGCGGGCCGTATGAAATCTGACCGGGGGCCGGATTTGGCCTGCGGGCCGGAATTTGGACATACCTGGTTTCGGGGAAGGATACAAAAAGCTGGCTCAGAGATTTTACCTGTCAGTTTGCACAGGAACATAGTGAGGAAATGGAAGACCACAGGCACAGTTCTAGTTAAGGCCCGGAGTGGCAGGCCAAGAAAAATCTCAGATAAGCAAAGGCAAAGAATGGTGAGAACAGTCAAAGTCAACCCACAGAGCATGTTACTGCTATATTTCGTTTCTTTTCATTTTCTGTGTATTTTCATTATTATTACCGTTGAGTGCCACCAGGGGGCGCTATAGTGTAAGTGAGCTTTGTATGCAGAGTAGAGGTTAATTTCCTCAGAAGAAGCGATCTCTCGAGAGAAAGAAAGATGCGTGACTGAAGCGTGGTCACAAAGCTAAGTTGTTAAGAAAAATAAGAAACAATAAGAAGAAGAAGACGACTGAAACTAATTCCTCTCTCGGTACTCAGCCAACGAGGTATTGTTTGTATGTTGTATTTGTCAGAATCGTTTTATGTGTTAAATGTCTTTCTTTAAGCTAATTGTTGTTTGTTTTGTGCTTTTAGTTTTCACGGTGTGTTTATGAGTCTGAACAAGCTGGATTCAATAAATTCATCAGTTGAGAAAGCCACTTGTGTCTGTTGGTACCTGGAGGAGTTACAGTGAAAACTCGGCTGATCTGCGCGAGTGGAGGCGAGGCGGCATGATCAGAGGAGCAGCAGTCTTGCCACAGCGTGATCGGCACGTGCACGGAGCGGGCGCGCGCACGAGACCAAAGCGGGATTTGAAGACCAACACTTTAAGATAAGGCCATAAGAAATGCGGACATTCATAAGTTAAGGGTTTGTCTGAAAAAAGGAAAACAAAACGCAAGTTTAAGGTTCATTAATCAAACTGTGATTTAAAGTAACGTTTTGCTATTCCTAATTTTTGTTTATTAAGCCACATTGTAAGGTCTAAAGCACTTAAGTTTAAGCATCAGTAGGCTACATTTGTTTTACACTGGCCTATTTGTGCCAAGAATGAGAAATGTGTTTCATGTGAACAGTTTAAATGTGAATAACTCTTATTTGAATAAGTTTTTGGTATATTTAAGTTGAAAGAGTTAAGTTACTTTCACATTACTGTATAAAGATTCAGTATTACATTTTTATTTTATTCTGCCTTTATATTTCAAATGCCGACTGTCTAGGGGTGACTTTTAGTTTACATAAACATTTTTGCTGTTTAGTGACAAGTGACAGACGTTAAAATGACTGATCCAAATACACCATTAATTAGTACAGAACCCCAAAGTCAGTCTGAAGAAACCCAAGGTACTGATCCTAGTGAGCAGCAAGAATCAGTACAACTTAGAAGAAGTCAGAGAGTGAAAACACTCACGGAAAAGGGAAGAGAAATGCAGGATGAGAAGATTAAAGGACTCCAGCAAAGATTTAACTACAACTACGAAAAGTGGAGAACACATGCAAAGGCATCCAAAGTACCCCTCTCTCAACCAGGACCCTCAAATAAAGACATTCTTGAAGATATAACTGGTGATGTTAGAGGTCTTTGTGCAGATGTCACAAAGGTTTATGATGAGTTACGCAAGCTCACCCCACCGGATCAAGAGACACGTCGCAGAGTAGATCTGTGTGTGGAGATCTCAGGTTTCCTTGTGAATAAAGCAACTTGCCAATTGGAAGGAAGAGAGGAACAAGATTGGCCGGAAGCAGGCTCCCTCTTTCAAACTACAAGCAGTAAGTCAAGCTCCTTCAACATAACTAAGAACTCATCTGAGCATTCACATAGATCCTCTGTAAAACATCAAGAAGCTGCAGCAGAAGCAGCAGCGAGTCAAGCTGTTCTAAAAATATTAGAAGAACAACAAATGGAACAGCAAGAGATAGAAAGACTAGAAGTTGAAGTCAGGAAAAGAGCAGTGGAACAAGAAACACTAATTAGACAAAAGCGCTTAGAAAGAGAGGCTGAAGAAATTAGACTAAGAATGCAGAGAGAAGCAGATGAAGCAAAGTTTAAGGCTCAACAAGAAGAAGAGTATGCAGCTCTGCAGAGAACACTTGATGAAAAGAAAAGAAAGGTACAGCACCTGGAAAAGGTCAAAGATCTCAAGGCAGCACAAGCAAGGATGCAGGTTTATGACCAAATGAGTGTAGCAGAAGTGCAAAAGGTCGATGTAACAAAGATTAATACAGAAATTAGAGACGTTGAACATGTAAGCTTTCCATCTCTTCTTGAACAAGTCTCACCCCAAGCTGCAGGCACTCCTAAAGGTGATGGTACATCAGATTTAGTTAAAGTGCTAGCAAGTGCACTAAGTGCTAGTCGTATCCCTGTTCCGGAACCTACTGTGTTTTCTGGGGATCCCTTAAGTTACAGTGACTGGAAACTGTCATTTCAAACACTGATAGACCAAAAGAATATCCCTAACAAGGAGAAAATATTCTACCTTCGAAGAGATGTGAGTGGACCGGCTAAGAGAGCGGATGAAGGATACTTCCTGCTTGGAACTGAATCCGCACATGCTGCTGCATGGAAGATTCTGGATGAAAGATATGGAAATCCATTCACAATAGCAAAAGCTTTTAGAGACAAACTGCATGCATGGCCCAAAATGACCTCAAGGGACAGTTTCGAACTAAGGGACTTTGCAGATTTCTTGCGCAGTTGTGAAGCTGCAACAGCTCACATTAAGTCATTAGAGATCTTGAATGACTGCAATGAGAACCGAAAGATTCTTTCCAAACTTCCAGACTGGCTTGCTGCTAGTTGGAACCGCAAGGTTGTTGAAATTGAAGAACAAACAAATCAGTTTCCCACTTTCAGCCAGTTTGTTGAGTTTTTAACGAGAGAAGCCAAGATTGCTTGTAATCCTGTTACATCTTTACAGTCACTAAAACAATGTGAGTTTAACAAATCAGACAAACCGAAATTTACCAAACAGAAAGAAATTGGAGTTAAAACACTGATGACGACTTCACAAGAAAAAACACAACTGGTATGTGTATTCTGCAAGAAACCCAAGCACAGTTTACACAAATGCAGACGTTTTCTTGAAAAGGCTGTGTCAGACAGAATCAGCTTCATTAAGTCGGAAAGGCTATGTTTTGGTTGTCTCAAACCAGGCCATCTTTCAAAGAGCTGTACCAACCGCAATATTTGTGAAAGGTGCAGTAAAGGGCATCCTACCTGTCTTCATGAAGATAGAGTTAAGGACAAAGAAGAACAAAAGCAACCACTAGCTAAGCCAAATCCAAGTAACGAAAGATCAAGTCAAAGCGACCGAGCTCAAAAACAAGTTACAGCCATGGCTACAACTAACCGAGTAGCGAGTCAAGAAAATAACACACAGACTGCTGCAATCATTCCTGTGTGGCTTTCATCTTCTACAAAACACAAAGAAGTTCTTGTATATGCCTTACTGGATTCGCAAAGCGATACAACGTTTGTTCTCAGTGAAGTTGCAAAGTTGCTAGATACAAACCAAGAACCGGTTAAACTAGAACTGTCTACCATGTCTTCCCAGACTACAGTTGTTCAGTCTAACAGACTGCAAGATCTTAAAGTTCGTGGTCTTAACTCAAGCAAAGGAATCACTTTACCTCCTACATACACACGAGAATTCATTCCAGCCAACAAAGCTCACATTCCAACTAATGAGACAGCTAAAGCTTGGCCACATTTAGAACACCTTCAACCAGAAATCGCACCTTTGCAAGATTGCGAGGTAGGATTGTTGATCGGATACAACTGCTCACAAGCTCTTCTTCCAAGAGAGATTGTGTCAGGCAAGGAAGGTGAGCCATACGCTCAGCGCACTGATCTTGGTTGGAGTATAGTTGGACAAACCAATCCCTGCCTGAACTATGGAGATGCGATTGATATTAGTCATCGTATTATTGTCAAGAAGGTCATCCCAGAGCTTAAGCCCTCTCTAAAGCTTCAGAACAAGGTCCACTATGTCAATAGGACAACAGTAAAGGACGTCACCCCTTCGGACGTTATCAGAGCACTTGAAGGAGACTTCTCTGAAAGAGCCCTTGATGGCAACCCTGTGTCACAAGAAGATTTAAAGTTTCTCACAAAACTCAAAGAAAACATCACACAGAATGAGAGCGGCCACTATGAGATGCCACTACCATTTCGTGACGAAAGACCCACATTACCAGACAACAGAATATGTGCAATGCATCGCCTAAAGTGTCTCATAGTGGCCGCTCTCATTCTGTGTGATGTTTTCTTTGAGTTTTGTGAGAAACTTTAAATCTTCTTGTGACACAGGGTTGCCATCAAGGGCTCTTTCAGAGAAGTCTCCTTCAAGTACTCTGATAACGTCCGAAGGGGTGACGTCCTTTACTGTTGTCCTATTGACATAGTGGACCTTGTTCTGAAAGTGAAGCCATTCAGCTCATCAAAGACTCAAGAGAGCTTTGTTTCAAAGGAAAGTTAAGACTCCACAAATTTGTGTCAAATAGTGAGAGAGTTATGTCCACTATTCCAGAAGAAGAGTGTGCCACAGTGAAAGACCTTGACATGTCTCTAAGTTTACCACGCATTGAAAGAGCTCTCGGAGTGGAGTGGTTTGTCACTTCAGACACATTCAAATTCAGAGTTCAAGTTAAGTTGAACCCCCTTACAAGAAGAGGTGTGCTTTCTACGGTCGCCTCTATTTACGATCCCCTTGGGTTTATAGCACCATTCGTCCTCCTGGGAAAGCAGATTCTCCAGCAAATGTGCAAGGAAAAGGTTGAGTGGGACCACGAGCTTCCAGAGCACTTAAAACCCCAGTGGGGATCTTGGATTAAAGACCTTCCCAGTTTAGCCAACATGCAGATTCAAAGATGTTTCATTCCTACAGATTTCGGTCAGGTTAAAAGCTACGAGCTTCATCACTTCGCAGACGCCAGTGTCAATGGATATGGTGCTTGTACTTACCTGCGAATCATTAACCATTCATATCAAGTCTATTGTTGCTTGGTAATGGCCAAGTCAAGAGTCACGCCTACTAGTGTCACAACTATCCCTCGACTCGAACTCTCAGCAGCAGTTGTTGCAGTTAGAGTTAGAGATCTACTCAGGGCAGAGCTTGAAATCCCAGACATTGCAGAGTTTTTCTGGACGGACTCCACCGTTGTTCTCGGCTACATAAATAATGATGCCAAAAGGTTTCAAGTGTTTGTAGCGAATCGGATACAAAGGATCAAGTCAAGCACAAGGCCAGAACAATGGGCGTATGTCGCATCAGAGCAGAACCCAGCAGACTACGTTTCTCGAGGCTTAACTGCAGAGCAACTGAAGTCTTCAGAATGGTTTCAGGGGCCAGCATTTCTCTGGGAGAAGAACATTGCTGATAGAGATATCAAGGTGGGAGAGATCAGGGAAAATGATCCAGAACTTCGCAAAGCTTCTGTGCATACCATCAATGCAAAGGAAGAGCAAACTATTCTCAGCAGATTTGAGAAGTTCTCAGAATGGTCCAGTTTGATAAGAGCACTTGCAATCTTGAGAAGAAAGGCCAGAGAATACAAGGGTGACATACAAAGGACCAGAGAAAGTACAACTTTGGAAGAGAGAAAACAAACAGAACTGTTTGTCATTAAACTTGTTCAAGAGAAAGCTTTCGCAGAAGAGATAAAGAGTCTAAAATCAAAGAAAACAGTTTCCAAGACCACAGATCATAAACTGTACAAACTAAGTCCGTTTCTGGACGAAAAAGGAATCCTCAGAGTTGGTGGACGTTTGAGTCAAGCTGTGCTTCACCCACATGTAAAACATCCTGCCATACTTCCCAAGGACAGTCACATTTCAACTTTGTTAATCAGACATTTTCACTCGAAGGTTCAACATCAAGGTCGTGGAATGACGATGAATGAGTTGCGTGCAAACGGTTGGTGGATTCTTGGGAGCAGCCGTGCAGTCTCATCATACATCTTCAAATGTGTTAAATGTCGCAAATACAGAAGGAAAACGGAGAATCAAAGTATGGGAGATTTGCCAGTAGACCGAACAGAGCCTAATCCGCCTTTCACTTATGTCGGAATGGATTGCTTTGGGCCAATATACATAAAGGAGGGATGAAAGGAGCTCAAGAGATATGGGCTTGTACTAACCTGTTTATGTTCACGAGCCATACATATTGAAGTAGTAGACGACCTGAGTACAGACGCATTCATAAATGCTCTGCGAGCATTTATTGCAATAAGAGGAAATGTACGTCAGCTGAGATGTGACAGAGGAACCAATTTCATTGGTGCCCAGAGAGAACTCGCAGATCTCATGAAAGAAATGAATCAGGAGAAAGTGAAGGCACTTGGATGTGAATTTCTCATGAATCCCCCTTCAGCAAGCCATATGGGTGGAATATGGGAAAGACAGATCAGGACCATCCGTAGTGTTCTTTCAGCCATCCTTGACCAATTAGCAAAGAGACTCGACAGTACATCCTTGAGAACCTTGTTGTACGAGGTCATGGCAATTGTCAACAGTAGGCCACTTTCCGTCGAGCATTTAAGTGATCCAACAGGGCCTGAGCCATTAACGCCCAACCACATTCTCACTATGAAGTCAACCATTGTTCAACCTCCTCCAGGAGAGTTTACGAAAGAAGATTTGTATCTTCAAAAAAGATGGAGAAGAGTGCAATATTTAGCCAATGAGTTTTGGATCCGTTGGAGGAAAGAATATTTGCTCAACTTGCAACCAAGACAGAAGTGGAATGCACACAGAAGGAATCTGAAGGTAAATGATGTAGTGCTTCTAAAAGAGGACATGGCACCACGTAATGAATGGAAGCTAGCCAAGTCACTGATGTCTATCCAGGAACCGACAACAAAGTGAGAAAGGTTCGACTTTTGGTTAGTGAAAGGACATATGACAAACACAGTAAACTTGTGACTAAAACAGTCTCATTAGAACGACCTATTCATAAAGTTATTGTTTTGCTAGAAGCTGACTAAGGGCTTGTGTGTATTTTCATGTTCAGTTTGTCAGCCTGAATGTAATTCATAGGAATCCCACAGCAACAGTTGTGAGATTGGTGGGAGTGTTACTGCTATATTTCGTTTCTTTTCATTTTCTGTGTATTTTCATTATTATTACCGTTGAGTGCCACCAGGGGGCGCTATAGTGTAAGTGAGCTTTGTATGCAGAGTACAGGTTAATTTCCTCAGAAGAAGCGATCTCTCGAGAGAAAGAAAGATGCGTGACTGAAGCGTGGTCACAAAGCTAAGTTGTTAAGAAAAATAAGAAACAATAAGAAGAAGAAGACGACTGAAACTAATTCCTCTCTCGGTACTCAGCCAACGAGGTATTGTTTGTATGTTGTATTTGTCAGAATCGTTTTATGTGTTAAATGTCTTTCTTTAAGCTAATTGTTGTTTGTTTTGTGCTTTTAGTTTTCACGGTGTGTTTATGAGTCTGAACAAGCTGGATTCAATAAATTCATCAGTTGAGAAAGCCACTTGTGTCTGTTGGTACCTGGAGGAGTTACAGAGCAGCTCCAAAGACCTAGATAGAACATGATCTTCATGCAGATGGTGACACTGTGCATCGTTCAACTATTCAGTGCACTTTGTACACGGAGATGCTGTATGGAAGAATAATGTAGCAGAAGCGTTTTCTACACACATGCCACAATCAGAGTCACTTGAGGTATGCTAAAGCACATTTGGACAAGCCAGCTTCATTTTGGAATAAGGTGCTGTGGACTGATGAAACTTGAGATTCAGGAGGGGGAAGTGGTGCACCGTCAACACTGTTTACAGTGAAGATGGGGTGCTGCTGACCTTGACTCGGGACATCGTGAGTCGGTGGGGAGAAAACTTTGAAGGCATCCTCAATTCCACCTACACGCCTTCCATTGTGGAAGCAGGGCCCGGACACTCTGAGGCGGACTCTCCAATCTCTGGGGTCGAAGTCACTGAGGTAGTTAAAAAACTCCTCGAGGGCAAGGCCACAGGGGTGGATGAGATCCGCCCGGAGTTCTTAAAGGCTCTGGATGTTGTGGGGCTGTCATGGCTGACACGCCTCTACAACATTGCGTGGTCATACCAAAGACTATAAAAATGGGACCCATTGCCTCCCTGCTTGGCACTCAGCATTAAGGGTTGGAATTGGGGGGTTGGATCACCAAATGATTCCCGAACGTGGCACCGCTACTGCTCCCCTTTCCTCCAGGGGATGGATCAAAATCACACGGGGATGGATTAAATGCAGAGGACAAATTTCACCACACCTAGATGTGTGTGTGACGATCATTGGGACTTTAACTTTAACTTTAAGATCCTTGTCACCACTTATAAGGCCCTAAACAACCTTGCCTGTACCTGTCTGAACTCCTGCACTGCTATAGCCCCACCTGCCGACTCCGCTCTGCTGACGCCAACTTGCTCACCTCCACTACCTCGACCAAATACCGGACCATTAGGGATAGAGCCTTTGCCATTGCTGCCCCCACTCTCTGGAACTCTCTCCCCCTGACAATCCGTAATGCTGCACTCCTTCAAACACCATCTCAAGACCCACCTCTTCAACTCTGCATATAACCCCTAACTCTTCATGTGTGCGTGTGTGTGCGCGATTAAGCGTGAGTTTTCTATGTAAAGCGTCTTTGAGTGTTTAGAAAGGCGCTATATAAAACCAATCTATATTATTATTATATTATTACACTTATTTTAGGTTATTCTATACACCTAGAATAGAGGTCTATTCTAGGTGTATTGAATAACCTAAAATACTTCACTGGTTCTTCTCTATCAAACAATTTGTTTTAGGTTTATTTACCTGATGCAGGCGGAAGAACCCGCCGAAACATGTCAGGTAAATAAACCTAAAACAAATTGTTTGATATAGAAGAACCAGTGAAGTAATTGAAAAGGAAAAACAAGATGAACCTAGTACAACTATAACCTAAAATAGTCGTCTATTTTAGGTCTACACATAGACCTAAAATAGACGACAAAAATAAATCATCAAATATGAAATATTAAACCCAAAACCATTTTGTAAGTTGTATGTATACATGATGTACAGAAGTCGTGTTGCTTTGTTTTAAACAACCATTGATCCGTGTGAAGTGTGATTATTTCTGTGACCTGATTTTAGGTCTATGGAATAACCTAAAATAGGTGACAAAATTAAATCCATCAATTATGATCATATTAAACCCAAAACACCCATGTTTTAAACAACCATTTATCCGTGTGAAGTGTGGTTATTTCTGTAACCTGATATTAGGGCTATGGAGTAACCTAAAATAGACAACAAAATTAAATCCATCCATCCATTTTCTATGCTGCTTGTCCCCACGGGGGTCGCGGGCGTGCTGGAGCCTATTCCAGCAGTCATCGGGCAGCAGGCAGGGGACACCCTGAACAGGTTGCCAGCCAATCGCAGGGCACTCATAGACGAACAAAAATTAAATCCATCAAATACGAAATATTAAACCCTAAATCAGCTGTAAATGGTATAAATAATCTACAGAAGTTGTATTGCTTTGTTTTAAACAACCATTGATCCATGTGAAGTGTGATTATTTCTGTAACCTGAGGCCAAATTTAAATCCATCCATCCATTTTCGTTTCATTTCTTTTATTTCAAACATGTGGGGGGAAAATAAGATTACATACACACACACCTCTCTCTGTCTCTCCGTCTCTGTCTCTCCGTCTCTGTCTCTCCGTCTCTGTCTCTCCGTCTCTGTCTCTCCGTCTCGCTCTCCGTCTCGCTCTCCGTCTCTCTCTCGCTCTCTCTCTCGCTCTCTCTCTCGCTCTCTCTCTCGCTCTCTCTCTCGCTCTCTCTCTCTCTCTCGTTTTTTCCGTGTATAATGCGCAATATTTCTCTACTTTATTGTCCTAAAATCTGGGGTGCGCATTATACATGGGTACAAATTCTTTTTTATTTATTTTTTTTAGATTTTTTTTTTTTTTTTTTAAGAAAATCATGGTACAACAAAACCAACAACAGGACTGACCGACAAAGACGTGGAACAAAAAGACAGGTGACAGAAAGAAAGGGTGACATTACCAAAGACAGGAACAGAAACCAAACAGACGTCATGACAGTGACACATGCAATGCTCCGACGGTGAGCGAGGGGCAGACAGGACTTAAATACAAAACACGTTACATTGATTGAGGTGACACAGGAAGGGAGGGGCGACGCGAACAGAAACTATGGCAACCTAGACACATTGCAAAACTGGGGACGAGACATGACGAATCTCCCTCGAAATAAAACTTGAAATCACTTTTCTTCTTGTTTGTTGTCAATCGCGCATCGCATTCAGCCATCCTGCCCAACACACTTAGTCAGTTTGATCCGATGGTGCAATCCTTGATGGTGTGTTATTGTCAAATATTGTTTGGTTTTTTATATCCATCGCAAACCGGATATCATACGGAGGCCGCCATTACAGATGCGCAGAACGGATGCGCAAGACACGTTAGCTATATAAAGAGTGAGAAATCAGTTTTCTTCCCATTAGTTTCAATTCACAGTTTAATTAGCAGTTTCAATCAGCAAATAACAAAACGCGTATTACAGGTAATATTTTATTTCACAACACTTTGCCTTGTTCCTTTCTTCTCTGCTGTTCACTTCAAACACGCTCCATACGAACTAGAGATGCACCGATCCGACTTTTTCAGTTCCGATACCGATACCGATGCCGTGGCTTTGCGTATCGGTCGATACCCGATACCGATCCGATATTATGGTTGACTTAACAAGCTACATAACTCTACATGTGGAACAGAAAAGACCAAAGGCAATGGCATCAGGCAGACCACACAGTTCTTTGCTCTAAATTAGGAGTGTCCAAACTAACGGTCCAGTTTTTATTGGCCCGCAGCAAATTCTGAAAACATAATTGAATATGGCCCGCACAAGAAGCTTGAGCTCAGCTTCTCAGTTTCCACACTAGATGGAGCCCGCCACACAAAGCGTTTGACGTCCCATTAACACCCCCCCGGAAGAGAAGCGAACACGCAGCGTTTGACATCCGATTAGCCTCCGCCCCCCCCCATTCGGGAGAGAAGCGAACGCGCAGCCTTTGACGTCCCATTAGCAACCCGAAGAGAAGCGAACGCGCAGGGTTTGACGTCCGCTTAGCAACCCGGGGAAGAGAAGCGAACGTTCGCTCCATGTTTGCGTTTGTTTAGAAAACTCTCGTGGCATGCGGCACACGTGCTGCTGACGTATGACGTAGCCCGCGTCCCAATAGATTAAGGAAAGTATCGGCTCACAGATCGGCTGTATTTTCCGATACCCGATCCATCTATTTTGTTGATATCGGGGCCGATATCCGATCCAGATATCGGATCGGTGCATCTCTAATACGAACGCAATGCTCTTGTGTCAGACGCTTGCTCGATCACCTGCTCGTTTGCTGTCACAATGTACCCTACACAAATCCAAAACATTTGTTGCGGCTCGGAGTCACGACGAGGGGCAAGTTTTGGTTTCCAAGGGTGTTTTTATTCCTCTTCAATGTCTCTCCCATACAGAGCCGCCTTTTTCACATGTCCGCATGCCAAAATTCAAGTGGACCTAAGTGCGCAGGGAGCTTAATTTTGTCCGATCGCGCAACTGCAGCGCATCGCCGAGCGCGCAAACGTAGCGTGTCGCCGACCGCGCAACTGCACCGCGCTGATCGCATTATTGTGACAGAGCCATCGCTGAAATTTGAAAAATATTTTTAAAGTCCTGATGTACTTTCCAAATTTTAAGTGGACCTCAGTGCGCAGGGACCTTAATTTAGTCCGGTCGCACAACCGCAGCGCGCCGGGCGCTCATTGTCGCATTGCTTTAAGAGTGTCTTTGTGTTCCGAGTTGTAAGATGACGCTGCTCTCGAGCCATGCCCATCTGAAGCGATTCCTGATCCCTTTCGACTTGTCTATTTCCCTGGCACGATCCTCGTCTTTTTTCTCTAAAACTTTAGCCATGCTGGCTAAAATTTTGCTAATTAGGCAAATGAGTAGGCAAATGATGTGACGAAAGTAGCGCCAAAATGCTGCCAAAAATAAGGTGGCTGTTGTCGCAATACTGCTGCCAGCCGCACCCCCATATAAAAACAATTTTCTCAACGGATCTACACGATTTACGAAAATGATACTCCCGACGAAAAAAAACACGTAAATCTGTGGATCCGTGGAAGATACTCATCCCTGTGAAATATTTAACCTTAAACCAGCTATAAGTTGTATAAATAATGTACATTGTGTGGAGTCCAAACAAAGTTGGAATGCTTTGTTTTAAACAACCAATGATCCCTGTGAAGTGTGGTTATTTCTGTAACCTGAATATAATATAGAAGTCTATACGAGGTTATTCCATAGATGCCAAAATAAATCCATCAAATATGAAATATTGAACCCGAAACCAGCTGAAATTGGATGAGATTGCAATGTTGTATTGCTTTGTTTGAAACGCTAGGGGCAGACACGTGCATAGATTGTGCGCCACCGTAAAAAAACAAGAAGAAGAAGTGTGCAGCGCAAGTGAAGTGGCCTATAGGTTTGAGCCTGTTGCTGGCAGGTATGAGAAGAGTCTTCTAGGTTTTTCAGTAAGAGGTGTTGTTTTGTCTTGCAAAGTTCGTCCATTTCATTAACAATCGACTTCAAGCTTGGACTTAAGTTGTAGCTTGCCCGCTAGTCCTTCGTTTTTGCTACATGACTAGTTGCTTTGTGAAGAGCTGACACAAATGTTAATGGTCGCTAAATGTTGATGGTAGCTTAAGTGAATTTGTTTCAAATTCAAAAAAGTTTGTTTCATGTCGATGTATGTAGTGGTTTTCTTAGCAAAAAATATCTCAAGTGAATAAAATATTTTTGAAAGTTTATAACTGTACATTTAACTTACGACATTTAACATATGACATTTACCTGCCTACATTTAAAAAGGAAAACTTATTTTTGACAAGAGGTTATGCCTTATGCATTTACAATTCATATGTGAATTCAAAACGTAAATAATGGCATTGCCTTTGCAGATGTCAGCAGCTCGCTTTCAAAAATCGCCATGGCTAACAAGATCAAAGAGTAAGTATAGATCACAGATTTGAAATTTTCTGATGGCATGGCAAAGATGTAATTTCCCTTTTTACCGATGTTGTAATTTGTGACTCCAGATTTGGCTCAAGGAGTGGCACGTGAAAAGGTAGGATTTTATCTTCTGATGTCATTAAAATGTGCACCTAACTTTGTTATGCGCTCAACAGGCCTTGGAACTGCAAGGCAAATCACTTCAAAAGTTAAAATTGTGTTGTGTCATATGACTAATAGTGGTAAATGGGCAAATTGTCAAATCAGATATCTTCTTTTTCCCTTTCCGTTTTTTTCAGACTCCAAGCCTGGAGAAAAGAGCAGCATCTGTATTAAAAACTGACCGGACTCCACAAGGTACAGATAGATTTTTGACTTATTCTTGATTGGAGAAGTAATCACAACTGCCTTGCGTTATCTTTGGAAATTAATCTGTTATTGGTGGTTTGAATATACTTATGTATGCTTAGTTACTGTCGAGCAAATGCAAAAAGCGTAATCGCAATATTCAATATGGAACTTTGCCTTGACTTTCACACTCCGGAAACTAAGTCAAAGTGCAAAATAAAACCCAGGTATACCCTGTACATTTTCATCATTTGGATAACAACTTGCACAACAAGCAATTTTATCAGTACTGTTTTAAAATAACGTGATTGGATATGTACAACAGCCAAATTAAATTGCAGCACAAAGGCACAGATAGAATGCGATCCTTTTTTTTCCAAACAGGGCAAAGTTTATCACTGGAGAATAGTTCATTTGAATCTTGCAGCTAATATTTGCTTCATTTTTCAACAGCTAGGAAGTGAGTGTGAAACTGCCATAAGAGGGAAAAGTAAGAATTTTTATTAAAATTACTCAATTTAAAAGAGGTCATAGCTGCAGTAATTTAAGTGAGTATTTTATTTCTATTTCTCTTTATTCTCAGAGTTTCTGAAGGTCACCGAGTAGCCCTTCTGGCAATCCCTGGGCTGAGGAGCCTCAACTCTCGTTCAGAATGTGACAACGGAGAGTAGACGGTGCCCATGACTCATCTGGAGACCTTTGACATGATGTCCAAGGAAATAAATGACAAACAGGATGCAAGACTGAATGACAGAATGATTAAGCTTGGAATTGGTTAGTCAAAATTTTGGATGTCCCCCACTCACTCTTGATAGCTTACAAATGAAACCTGTAGGGTTATGTTTGGTTTAATTGGTGTACTGTCAATGTTACTGACTCTTCAGTTATTTTTTTCTCAAGAAAAAAAGTCCTCAATTCAATTTTGTCTACTCTTATTTCCACTCTTCTGAGACACTGTTCATAATTCCTTGTATAAAGATTGCAAAGCAGTCTTGTGTTAGGAGGCAGTGTGATTTGGACACCTGCATGTTTCCAAGACCATGGACAGGTATGATTAGTTTGACATTTGTACTGTAGATTAAAAAAAGACAACAGTGAAGGCTTACGATGTGGTGGCTGCGCTCAATGTTGACATTTTCTTTTCTGTTGTAGACTCTACCCAAATGACAATGACAACGTTCAATATGCGTGCTTGTGTGACTCGTGCAGAGCGCCCTCGGGAAGACTGCTCTGATAGCGCTGGTAAATAAATAAATAAATAAATATCTGCTCGTTTCTGTGCGATTGCTTCATGTTCGAAATGTGCGACTGACATATGCTTCAAGAAAAAACTATTTTACAGGTAGTCGAGTTTTTTTTCTTCCCATATTCATATTTCTGTTACAAGTCTCCAATGGGTGGTGCCCGATGTCCACCGAGTTCATCTTAATAGAAGCTGTTGGCGACACGCACAAAGGCCACGAATGATGAAACAAGGACCGCAAGGGCTTTAAAGTTAAAACAGGCTCCAGTGCTGAGTAGCAAAGGGGGCTATCAAAACCCCACAAGAGATTGATTTTTTTTCCCCCCCTTGTGTTTCACCGAGCTGGTTGTTATGTTTATTTGATATGTCCTACATAAAATATGTATAATATATACCTATGTCAGGCTTGGAGCAGGGAGAGGACTCGAATGCAGAGTTCCAACAAAAGGTGTTTTATTCTCTCAGGCGGAAGACAGCACAAAACACAAAAGGTGCCTCAAAATGAGGGACAAAAAGGCTGGAGACAGCAAACAAAAAGCGCCTCAAAACGAGGGAAATACTATGGCAAAAACCTAACTAAACAAAAACACAGAGCTCAGGCTGGGCAAAAGGTATTTTCTAACTATGATCTCTCAGGGGATTTCTGTGACTTACGTGATCGCTAGTGTTCATGACGGGACAAGACGCACTGGCACGATACAAGGGGAAGACGCAGGCTATATACACACAAAGAAGGAGGACACAGGTGCAGACAATTAGGGCCAACGACACAGGTGCACACAATTAGGATCAGGGTAGTCAAGTGGCCTGACGCGCAGAAGAAGGACACACGAACTGAAACGAGAGGAGAGTTACCAAAATAAAACAGGAAGTGACAATACGAAGAACAGGACAAGACAAAAACAACCCACAAAACAAGACAGCATGACATACGTATATACATATATACATATATTGTAACTTTTCATTTTTTAATATTGTATGTATATTTTTACATTTTTAAACATATGATTTAAAATCATTGCACATTTATATTTGTGATGGTTGCATAATGTTTTAATTTGTTTTTTTTATTTAGGTTCAATTATCGCTTTGGTTAATTTTAACATCAAAAGGTATACAATCAAACCTCGGTTTTCGACCACAATCCGTTCCAGGCAGTTCTAGAAGTTAATCGTTCGAATTCCGAATCTATTTTTCCCTTTACAAATAAGGGAACAAAATTTAATCCGTTCCAAAACAAAAAAAACCCTGCCTTTTTTAAGCACTTTTTCACTTGCGCATTTTTGGCCGATCGTGCAACTGCAGCGCACCGCTGAACGCGCAACTGTAGCGCACCACCGACCGCGCAACTGCACCGCGCTGGTCGCGTTATTCCTGAAATTTAGAAAATATTTTAAAGTACTGACGTACTTTCCAAAATTGTAGTGGACCTCAGTGCGCAGGGAGCTTAATTTGGTCCGATCACGCAGCTGCAATGCGCTGGGCGCTCACTGTCGCATTGCTTTTAGAGCGTCTTTGTGTTTTAGGATGGCTTTACTGCTCCCACTTGCTTTCTTTGGAGGCATGATTAGGGGTTAAGACAATCCTCAAAGTAACGAAAATACAATAACAACGAACGGAGTCAGTCGGCATCCGGGTCGCGCGGTCGGGTTTTCTCGGGTCCTCTCGGCTTATCTCGTGAGGTTCGACCTCCGAATTTTTGTTCTACAACCGAAGCAAAAAAACCTCAAATGTTTCGTTCGAATTCCGATTTGTTCGAGAACCAGGACGTTCGAAAACCGAGGTTTGACTGTATTTAGGACTGACTAGACAAGGACGAATCACCTGGAAACGGGGAGTCGAGCTTTCTAAGATCACATCTGACACCCGGACCACCAACACTGGAGCCCCTCAGGGTTGCGTCCTCTCCCCACTGCTCTTCTCCCTCTACACCAATGATTTCTCCTCAGGTGACTCCCCTGTGAAGCTCCTGAAGTATGCAGATGACACCACTCTCATCGGACTGATCCAGGACGGTGATGAGACTGCGTACAGACAGGAGGTGGAGCGGCTGGTCCACTGGTGCAGTCAAAACCATCTGGAGCTGAACTCGCTCAAGACCGTGGAGATGACAGTGGATTTCAGGCGAGACCCTTCACCACTTTTACCCCTCACTATCCGCAGTAATACTATTCTTTCCACAGACACCTTCAAGTTCCTGGGAACCACAATCTCTCTGGACCTGAAATGGACCGGCCACATAGACTCTGTCCGGAAGAAGGCCCAGCAGAGGCTGTATTTCCTGAGACAGCTCAAGAAGTTCAACCTGCCGCGAGAGCTTCTGAAGACCTTCTACACTGCCATCATCCAGTCTGTCCTCTGCACCTCCATCACTGTCTGGTTTGGATCGGCCTCCAAACAAGACAAGCACAGACTACAACGGACAATCAGAACTGCAGAAAAGATCATTGGAATCAACCTCCCATCTATCCAAGACTTGTACCTGTCCAGGACCAGGAATCGGGCAAGGAACATCTCTACAGACCCTTCTCACCCGGGTTGCAGTCTGTTTGAACTACTCCCCTCCGGACGGCGTTATAAAGCTCGGTACGCCAAAACCAGCAGACACAGAGACAGCTTCTTCCCCCAGGCTGTTGCTCTGATGAACTCACACCACTCATAGAGTCTCAGAGACATTGCTGTGCAATAACATCCTGCTCCTCACACCTTTTTGAATTTGTCTACACTGTTTTTGCCATTATTCACATGTCCTGAATGTTGTTAGTCACCTAAATGTTGAACAGAGGGTGTGTTTCTACCGAAGTCAAATTCCTTGTTTGGCACGCTCAAACATGGCGAATAAAAAACTCTTGAATCTTGAATCTTGAAAAAGACATGACGAGACAAGCTGACGACTGGAGTTGCGCTGGTCGTGTTAATATAGACTTCCTGATGAGCCAGCGCCAGGTGCCGGTGATCAAGGAGATAGGGGGGCGTGGCCGAGCAGCTGGTGGCTCCCACTCGCAACAGAACCCCCAACAAGGGACGGCCCACAACATCCCCAGGAGACTCCAGAACACCCCTCCCAACCCACCGGAACGGGCGGGAAGGATCAGGACCCCGTCCGTTTCGGACGCCCCCGCCAAAGGCCGGGCTAGTCCGAAACCATCCGTGAAACTCCGTGATGAGTGACGGGTCGAGGATCCAGTGGCTCAGCACCCAGGAACGGTACGCGTTGTCGTAACCCTCCCAGTCCACGAGGTATTGGAACCCCTGTCCGCGGCGGCGCGACCGGAGCAAGGAACAGACAGTCCAGACCTGCTCCCCCTCGACGAGCCGGGGTTGCCCGTTGGACTGCGGGTGAAACCCAGAGGAGCTGACAGAATTCAGTCCAGAAGGCGGGGGTGAATTGTGGGCCTCGGTCCGACATGATCTCCCGCGGGAGACCGTGGTGATGAAAGAGCTCTCGTAGCATAATGGACGCCGTTTGCTTCGCCGACGGAAGCTTAGGCAGGGAAATGAAATGGGTCATCTTACTAAAGCGGTCCACAACTGTAAGAACCATTGTGTTCCCCTCTGCGGGCGGAAGGCCCGTGACAAAGTCAATCGACAAGTGGGACCAGGGGCGCCGCGGAACGGGCAACGGTTGGAGTAATCCGGCTGGAGGACGATTCGACGCCTTGCAGCGGTTACAGATGAGACAGGCCGAACGTAATCGGGGACGTCATCTCTCCCGCTGGGCTACCACATACCTCGTGCGGGCAGCCCCGGGATGACAGGCCAGACGCGAGTCGTTTGCCTACTGCAGGACGGCCCCCGCAGGTTCTCCGGAACGAACAGGCGACCCTCAGGGCAATTGCTGGGCCCGGGTTGATTGCGCGAAATGGCCTCCACCTAGCGCTCCCATGACAGGGCTGCGACTCGAACGGAGCTCGGAAGGATAGTGGGGATCGGACCCCGCTCCTCCCCCCCACCAGGTAACACGTGAGACAGGGCGTCTGCCTTGGCGTTGCGGGAAGCCGGCCTGTAGGAGAGCGAGAAGTTAAAACAATCAAAAAACAGAGTCCACCGAGCTTGGCTGGCATTCAGCCTCTTAGCCGATCGCAAGTACTCCAAGTTATGGTGGTCTGTCCAAACAATGAACGGCGAGGCGGCGCCCTCTAGCCAATGCCTCCACTCCTCCAAAGCCAGCTTGACAGCGAGGAGTTCCTGGTTGCCGATGTCGTAATTGCGTTCTGCGGATGACAAGCGACGTGAGAAGAAAGCGCACGGATGGAGACGATTGTCTTGGCTGCAGCGCTGGGACATCACCCCTCCGACACCCACGTTAGAGGCGTCCACCTCGACCACAAATTGTCTCTCGGGATCAGGCACCCGAAGGATCGGGGCGGTCCTAATGCGCCACTTCAGCTCTACAAAGGCGTGGGCCGCTGGCTCCGTCCATTTGTACAGAGGGACGGGGCTGGTGAGAGCAGTGAGAGGAGCAACCACTGTGCTGTATCCGTGAATGAAGCAGCGATAAAAATTTGCAAAGCCCAAAAATTGCTGCAGTCTTTTGTGGGTTCTCAGCACGGGCCATGACGTGACCGCCCTCACCTTCTCGGGATCCATCTCGATGGACCCAGTTCTAATCACGTAGCCGAGGAATTTGACCGAGGGGGCGTGTAACTCGCACTTCTCCGCTTTCACAAACAGGGAGTTCTCAAGGAGGCATCGCAGCACTGCCCTGACATGCTTGATGTATTCGGGAAGCGAACGGGAGAAAATGAGAATGTCATCCAAGTATACAAACACGAACTGATTGAGCGTGTATCTTAGCACGTCATTGATGAGGGCCTGGAAGACGGCCGGGGCATTGGTCAGTCCGAACGGGACCACGAAATACTCGTAGTGCCTGCTCGGGGTGTTGAATGCTGTGTTCCACTCATCTCCCTCTCGGATGCGTACCAGGTGGTATGCGTTACGGAGATCCAACTTGGTACAAATGGTTGCGCCCTGGAGACTCTCAAAGGCGGACGAGAGGAGAGGCAGCGGGTAGCGGTTCTTAACTATGATGTCATTTAGCCCCCGGTAGACAGCAGAATGAGCCGCTGTCCTGAGAGTGGCAGAAGAAAAAACTGAATGGTTTCATGGTGGTTACCGGAAAACTGCAACCCAACTGGCTTCGTGATGGAAGTAACTTTGCCTATCAGCCAACCATCGATGGCATGGGCAGGGATGGAAGAGGCAGGAGTTTCACTCCCCATTGACGAGCCAGCCCCAGGTCCATAATGGTGCCCTCCGCCCTGGAATCCACTAAGGCTGTACCGTCTCTGTCACGCGCAGCGATCCGAAGGTGAGCCTGTAGCATGAACTCACGTGGTGTCAGGGAATCTGCGTGGGTTCGGCCGGCGCTGGCTCTCTCTGATTCCCTGACACCGCATGAGCTCTTTGTCTTTTAACGGACATTGAATCGCCCGATGAAGGTGCTTCCCAGGGCCGGGGTGTTCCAATGACTGCTTCCTGCCAATGTCTGGAACTTTAGGGCATATTCCGCCACCGAGCAACGACCCTAGCGCAGCGTCGTCAGCTCCTCGGCTGCATCCTCGGCGGCGGAGCCCAGTTCAAACAGCTGAAGCAGTTCCTCCGCGAAGGCATCGAGCGTGTCACATGCAGAGGATCCTCTTTCATACTCGGCCAGGCCCCACAGCCGTGCCTCGCCCGTGAGGTGACTCAAAGCGAACCCCACCTTGGCTGGTTCGGAAGCAAAGGTGACTGGCTGAAGACCAAACATGATATGGCAGTCTGTCACGAATGCCCGGACGTAATTGGGATCGCCGCTGAACTTCTCGAGGTCACCCAGGCGGGGCTCCGGAACATCAACGAGCTGTCTGGCTTCTGGGACTGGGGGGGGGGGGGGCGTAGGAATAGAGACGGACGCCGGCGCAACCGAGGCAGAATTATGGAATGACAGCTCTTGGAGGCTGCCCAGAATCTGCAACATTTCTTGCCGTCGCTGCTCTATTTGCTGTTGCCGTTGTTGGCCAATCAAAATCAGGGTTCGGAGATTTGCCGACAGGCTGCTGATGGCGGTCTCCGCTTGCTCCAGTGGGCACAATGCCGTCTGATCCCTTGCTGGCTGCATGGTGATGGTCAGCTTGTACTGCAAGGATCGGACAGTACAGGCTTGTGCAGAGCAACTTTATTGTGAAAATTGGAAATTTTAGTTCCTTGTCAAAGACAAGAGAGCAATCAAAATTATCGCAGCCGTAATATTAACTCCATGACTGCAACTGTGCTATTTGAGTTACTGTCGCCGGCAACTGCCATATTTTCCGCATATATCGGCTCTATTGATAATCTTACAAATGAATTCAATGCAACATTGTTAAATGCCATTGACTCTGTGGCGCCGCTACGTCTGAAAACTCGCCGTAGATTGCCTACTCCGTGGTTCACAGATGAAACACATACGCTTAAGCAATTATGTAGAAAGCATGAGCGCAGATAGCGTTTAACCAAACTTGAGGTTTTCCATCAGGCATGGCATGACAGCTTCCTGAAATATAAAGATGCACTTATCTTAGCAAAAACTCTATTTTTTGCAAGTCATTAATCTCAATAAAAACAATCCGAAATACCTATTTGATACAAAGCTAACACTACGCCAGCCGACCCCCGATAGCTCATTCCACTCAGCTGACGAGTTCATGAAATGTTTTGCTCGAAAGATTGAATCCATTAGGGATGAGATCAACAATAACATTCCAATCGCTCAGTCGAGACCGCCGATTACCGGCGCTGATGATCATGCAATAACCCTCTCAAATTTTAAAAGCGTGTCCCTTGAAAGTCTTACACAATTGGTTGGTGCGGCTAAACCACGGGTGGGCAAACTACGGCCCGCGGGCCACATCCGGCCCGCGGGACCGTTTAATCCGGCCCGCCAACCCTGAACAAATTGTATTATTCAACTTTTTTTTTTTGGTCATTTTGCCTCTAATGACTGCGTTTCCCCAGTAGATGGGGAAGCGCTCGCCTGCGCATTTACTACCGGAAGCCGGAAGCCGTGTCAGAAAGCTCGGTGCACACTCACAAGTGCGTGTACGTGTACATGGCGCACTCGCGCTCTATTTGTATCAGTCCCAAATTTAGAGCGTGGGCTGTGACGAAAGCATTCTTGTAATTTGCGCGCTGAGCTTTCAGATGCAGTTTTGCGCTAAAGCCACCCACAAACCTTCCCCTGGAATCCTTCCATTAAAATGAGTCGCCCAAGGAAAAAAGCAAGGTGGACACAGTGCCGAGTGTTTAAAAGAGAGTGGCCAATTTGGCTCGACGTACGCGACGTGACGTTCAGCCACATGAACGTCAACATCAACCCGTCACAGATCGAGGTAAACGGACCAACACCTCAGATCTCTCCTAAGAATTTCCACAACAAATTTTACTCCAGACTATGACGCACTAGCAAAAAATCACTGATAGCAGTTTTTTAGTAAATTATTATTATTTTTTTTTAATGCTGTTAATAAATGCATTTGTTTTCAAAAAACTTATTTGGAATATCCATGCTTTACTACCTACTAAAGGCCAAAATCTTTTATGCAATGACCTTTACAGGTCCCTTATATTACTTCACACAAACACTACGTCCATCTGCTCCTGGTTCGGCCCTCCGGTCCAAATTTAGAACCCAGTTCGGCCCGCGAGTCAAAAAGTTTGCCCACCCCTGGGCTAAACAAACAACATGTTTACTCGACCCGCTTCCAGCCAAACAACTTAAAGAATTATTTCAGATTTTAGGACCGTCCGTCTTAAATATAATTAATCTGTCTGTCTCCTCTGGGATAGTGCCAACAGCCTTTAAAACCTAGCACTTGCTAAAGTGACTAATGATCTCCTCATAGCTATGGATTCAAACACTTCATCGGTATTGTTACTACTCGATCTTAGTGCTGCCTTCGACACTGCAGACTTCGATATTTTATTAGAGCGTCTTAAAAGTTGTGTTGGTATTTCAGGGTCAGCACTAGGCTGGTTCTGTTCCTATCTATCAGACAGGACTCACCGAGTGATCCATGGCAATACGTCCTCTGAGCTCTATAATGTTATGTGTGGTGTCCCACAGGGATCGGCACTCGGACCAATTCTATTTAATATTTATATGATTCCGCTTGGGGACATAGTACGTAAATATAATATTAGTTTTCAATGTTACGCGGATGACACCCAATTACTATATACTATGCCGTAGGGGTGTAAGCCACGGGTTTTGTCACGATACGATATAATATTGATATAAAGAACTACGATACGATATTTGCCGATATCTTAAAGCCTGCAGCGATTCATTCACGATATATCGCGATATAGTGCTCTACGATCGATATATATTAAAAAAAAATAATAAAAAATATAGAACAATATCCTGATTTATAACAATTCATACGCAAAATTAACAAGGTACTGCAAACTCTTTATTTAGGAAATTACAAGAGTATTGTAGTATACAAAGTGCTTACTTTAACACTGAACTTTGATGTCGTGTTTTTTCTTTAAATGTGCGGCGAGATTTGTGCTCCCTGAATATTTGATCACCGCATGGCAGGATTTACAAACTGCACGTGTCTTGTCCGTTGAGCCATCTTTTCTTTGGAATCCAAAGTGCTTCCAAACGAATGACTTGAAGCCTAAAGGGGAGCAAATTTCCTCGTCTTTTTGGACACTAGCCATAGCACCAGCCCTGGAGCCGCGTACTAGTTGTCGACTCCCCTTTCACGTGGGTGCTCTGCTCACAACACAACAACGCCGGGCGCACTGCTCCCGGAAAAAGGAAGCAAGCAACAATGAACTGGATTTCAAAATAAAGTCGCGTCTAATGTCCGAGGTCAAACACGGCGATATAAATCGATGTTTACCTTTAGCATCGATGCCAATAAATCGTAGAGCATTATATCGATTAATCGATGTGTATCGATGTATCGTTACACCCCTACTATGCCGTTATCGATGACAGATCCGCGGGACTGTTGTAATCTTGAGGCGTGCCTTGCGGAGATCAAGCAATGGATGTCTTTCAACTTCTTTCGTCTTAAACCAGATAAAACTGAGATGTTAAAAATTGGCCCAACTCGTTATCAACACTTATTTAAGGAAACCACTATAACTATGGATAACTGTACTATCACTCAGAGCGATACTGAAACTAATCTTGGGGTTTGTGTTTTTTCACCTTCGTAATATTGCTAACATTCGTCCGATCCTCTCGACCGGTGATGTGGAATTTATTATACATGCGTTCGCCACGTCGCGCCCGGACTACTGTAATGTATTATTCTCTGGTCTTCCTAAGTCACGCATCAAAAGTCTACAGTACAAAATGCTGCTGCAAGGCTGCTCTCACGAACAAGAAAATTGCATCATATTACCCCAATATTAGCCAAACTTCATTGGCTCCCGGTCCATTTAAGATGTGACTTCAAGGTTCTTCTATTAACCTATAAATCACTGCATGGCTTAGTGCCTTCATATCTCGTCGACCTAGTTGTTCCTTATGTTCCGTCTCGCAACCTTCGTTCACAAAACGCTAGTCTTTTAGTGACACCGAGGGCCAAGAAAATGTCTGCAGGGTCTAGAGCATTTTCTATTCAGGCTCCAGAGCTTTGGAATGCCCTACCAATGGATATTAGAACTGCTACCTCAGTAGAAACATTTAAGACACGTTTAAAGACACATTTCTATGATATGGCCTTTAATTAACCTGTAGTGGCCGATTCGGCTGGAGTTTGTTTTCGCTCCCTCTCCCCAACCCCCCTCCCCCCACCCCTCCCCGGCTGGGGAGGTGGTTTGGTGGCACCCAAGCGGGTATCTGGATTCTCGTGGACCAATTCAGGATGGGGGAACTGCAGCTCAACCTCCTCGAAGACACTGCCAGGACAACCGAGGGCACCTCCGGCAGCTCTTCGCTTTGACTTGGACAATCACTTTTTCATTGATTTTCATATTATGTATTATTTGTGCCCTCTCTGCATCCATTGCAGCCTGGTGATCCTGAAAGGGGGATCCTTCCATCTGTGGTCCCTTCCCAAGGTTTCTAATTTCCCCCTGGTAGGGTTTTTGGAGTTTTTCCTTGTCCTTTTGGGAACTTAAAATCAGGGGATGCTTTGAGAATAATTGTCAATTTTTGTCTATGTGAAGCCCTTTGAGACTGCTTGTGATTTAGGGCTATATAAATAAACTCAAATTGACACCTAAAAACCTCCAATCTGCTCAAAAGCCGACAGTGCGCCTTAAATATGGGCCAATATTGAGCCACTACAGCAGGTGTGTCCAAATTCCGGCCCGTGGGCCAAATGCGGACCGCGTCTAAATTTAAACTGGCCCGAAGCATTGTGTCATAAAATCAATCATAAGTGGCCCGCTGGCACTGTCGCGGGGACCTGCGCACTCCAGAGCGAGCCACAGAAATGAAACTCGTCCTAACGGGAATGCGCACATGAGCCAGCGCTCATGATCGTTTGACAGCGTGTCTCCTCCGTCCCTTCTCAGTTCACGCGCACGCAAGTGTCCGTTTGCAAGATACTCAGTGACACAGACACTTCCTCATTCAAATGTCCACACACCAAGGACTAAGGCGACGCTAAAATCAGAGACCCTGCAAGTGACGCTGCACAGGGAAAGGCAAAAAAAACAAAAAAAAACATGAGAGCTGTCTACTTCGTACTCACTCTACACACTACTACGCGTCCGCGCCGCCCACTCACTGTGATCGCAAACAGCAAAAAGACTATGGATCATTATTTTGTGATTATAAAGTAATTTGTTGCGTCTGAAGTTGAAATAAAAAAGATAAAATGGAGAATTATTTGATTTGGATTAAAAATCTGACATGATGCGACCTGGCCTGTTTACTGCAGTCACAAACACCAATATCACCCTTCTCATTAAAACAACAATAACAATAATAAAAAAACTTAAGACATCTAACAAAAAAATTCATTCAACTTTCATAAAATTGGTCATTTGTTTTTTAATCTTTAACTTTTCTGGTCGTGCAATTGACGACAGATTCTCATTTGCAATATCAACAAAGGATGCAAAGGATATAGTAAAGGATATAGTTACATATTTACAAGTTCATTCACAATGGTAATGGTTTGAGGAATGTCGGTGCGAATGGTCGGCCCCTACACATTTTCACCAAACCAAATCCGGCCTACTTTGCAAAACGTTTGGACACCCCTGCACTACAGGTCTCGCAACTACGGCAAGCAGCCGCCGACTTATTTTTTTTCCTGAGAAGAAGAAGCGTGCGGTGCATGCTGGGATATACATACCGGTATATATATTTTATTTCCATTTGTTTTTTATGTAAAGACCCCCAAATGGCTCCGACTAAGAGACATGCCTACGATGCAGAGTTTAAACTCAAGGCAGTCAGTCAGGCGGAAAGACACAGGAATAGAGCAGCAGCGAGAGAATTTAACATTGAGTCAATGGTGCGGAAGTGGAGGAAGCAACAAGATGAGCTACGGCGAGTCAAGATGACTAAAAAGAGTTTCCGAGAGAACAAAGCACGGTGGACAAATTTGGAGGACAAACACGAACAGTGGGTTGTTAAACACAGAGCAGCAAGTAGAAGTGTCAGTACAACCACTATTCGAATTAAGGCAATAGCGTTAGCAAGCAAACTTGGCATGAATGACTTTAAAGGCGGTCCTTCTTGGTGCTTTTGCTTTATGAAAAGAAGTAATCTCTCCATCCGCACACGAACTACTGTTCCACAGCAACTGGCAAAAGACTACCAAGAAAAGCTGGCCACTTTTTGCGCATATTGCAACAACAAGATTACTGAAAAAAAATCCGGCCAGAGCTCATCAAAGTCAAAGTCAAAGTGTTGTGTATAGGCTTTTTTCCAGCATTGACATGCCATTTTGACTCACATCACTCACAATCGTGGTCGCATTGCGGGTGAGATGGGAGGTGTAAATGTCCTTCAGGGAGGGGAGTGAAGCACCAATAATCTTACCAGCCGTGTTCACTATGCGCTGCAGGGCCTTCATGTTGTATTCAGTGCAGCTACCACCCCAAACAGCGATACAACTGGAGAGGACGCTCTCAATGGTGCCACGGTAGAATGTGGTCATGACGGCGGAGGAGCATTTGCTCGCCTGATTTTCCACAGGAAGTACAGGCGGCGCTGAGCTTTCTTCGCCAATGATGCGGTGTTGGTGGACCAGGAGAGGTCCTCACTGATGTGCACCCCCACGAATCTGGTGCTGCTCACTCTCTCCACCACAACACCGTCGATGGTCAGTGGCAGGTGTTGGGTGTAACCTTTCCGGAAGTCAACAACAATCTCCTTGGTCTTGTTGACAATCAGCTGGAGGTTGTTGTCCCTGCACCACATGTGGCCGGAAGGTCGACTTCCGACCTGTATTGAGTCTTGTCGCCCCCGGTGATGAGACCCACCAGAGTCGTGTCGTCGGCATATTTCAGCACGAGGTTGCTACTCTAAGTCGCAGTGCAGACATGCGTCAGCAGGGTGAAGAGCAGCGGACTGAGCATGCAGCCTTGGGGGGCCCCCGTGCTCAGCGTGATGCTGGCGGAGATTTTGTCGCCAACATGTACCACCTGAGGCCTCTGACAGAGGAAGTCCAGTAGCCAGTTTCAGAGGTACTTGGTAATGGATCTGATGTGCTCCATGACAAGCCGCTCAAAGCACTTCTTGATGATGGGCGTCAGTGCCACGGGGCGGTAGTCATTGAAGCAGGACGGAGCAGGTTTCTTCGGCACAGGTACGATGGTGGCAGCCTTGAAACATGATGGGACAATGGCCTGCTCTAGGGAAATGTTAAAGATGTCTGTGAAGACACCCATCAGCTCCCCAGCGCAGTCCTTCAGCGCTCGACCTGGGATGTTGTCAGGGCCTGCCGCCTTACGGGTGTCGATAGCGGCAAGCGTCCTCCTCACACTATCGGCAGAGAGGCACAGGGGCTGCTCGTGTGGAGGGGGAGGGGTCTTCAGCGGGCAAGTGCTGTTCTCAGCGTCGAAGCGAGCAAAGAAGGGGTTCAGATCGTTGAGCAGACGGATGTTGCCCTCACAGATCTGCGGTGCGAGGTTGTAGTCCGTGATGGTCTGAATGCCCTGCCATAGGCTCCGTGCGTCCCTGCTGTCATCGAAGTGGGCGGTAATCTTGAAAGAGAATGCCCTTTTCGCTTCTTTGATGCCCCGAGACAGGTTGGCCCTCGCTGTTCTCAAGCCAGCCTCATCCCCTGCTCTGAAGGCTTTGTCCCTGGCATCATCAACATGGATGAAGTTCCACTCACCTTTGATATTTCTGTGAACCGCACTGTGCATAAAACGGGAGCACGTACGGTAAATGTTCGCACTACAGGGAATGGGAATTCACAGTAGTTCTTGCTTGTCAGGCTAATGGGCAGAAACTTCCCCCCATCGTTATTTTCAAGAGGAAGACCTTGCCAAAATAAAACTTTCCAGCCGGCGTCGTCATCAAAGCCAACTCGAAGGGATGGATGGATGAAGAAAAGATGAGCGAGTGGTTGAGAGAAATTTACGTGAAGAGACCAGGTGGCTTTTTTCACACAGCTCCGTCCGTCCCTGTTGATCTATGACTCCATGCGCGCCCATATCACAGATGGTGTCAAAATACACGTGAAGCACACTAATTCAACACTCGCCGTCATTCGGGGTGGATTGACAAAAGAACTCCAGCCGCTAGATATCAGTGTCAACAGGGCATTCGAAGCTAGGACGTTGGATGACAGAAGGTGAACACATGTTCACCAAGACAGGAAGACAGCGCTGGACGACATACGCCACTATCTGCCAGTGGATCGTAAATGCATGGGCTGATATATCTGTCTCAACTGTTGTCCGAGCTTTCAGGAAGGCAGGAATTGTCACTGAACTGCTAGACAGCAGCAGCGACTGACTCGATCAATGACAACTTCGAAGAGATGTAGCCGGGCATGTTGGATGTCCTATCCGCCCAAATGTTTAAGTCGGACACTGAAGAAGAAGAATTCAAGGGATTCGTGGATTAGGACCATCTTATTAAAGTAAACTTTACGTGTTTATTTTGTGTGTTGTGTGATATTAACGTCTGAGCAACATTGAGTTATTGATATATTGTTATTGTTTTCACTATTTCGAGTGTTACTATTGTTAGAAAAATGTATATATATATGTTATCATGCGTTCTCTAATCAATGCTTTACCACAATATTACTGCAATATATATGCTTGCTGTTTGGCCTTGCTGTTTTTATTATGTACCACAGAAGAGAAAGGTTACGGCTGGGTCAGGACAGAGGTTACAGCTGGGTCAGACAGGACACAGCTGACAACTCAGCAAAAAGAAGACATTTACCGAGACAGTTCCTTTTTAACAAAGACCATTTTGAGAAACAACATGCCTCATCGGTGTCTTGCACCCCCAATGAACCTACAAGTGGATTATGTTGGAATGTATGTAACCAGTAATAAATAACCTAGCTAGATTAGTTTTATGCTTATGTTGGTGCGTATCCAGTAATAAATAACCTAGCTTGTCCCATCCTACACAATGTCGTAAAACATCCCCTGCTATGTTTTGACTAGAGGTCAAGGGCTTTCTCTTCTCTATCCAGTCCACTCAAACTCCTCTTCCCACATGTTCTTATCAGTATGTAACACCTTGTGATTTTTGCTTACGAGGCAAAGCCCACGTGCTTTCCCCCTTCCCTTTAGGGGCTTTTGTCTCACGTTGTGGGTAGGGCAAATCCAAATAAAAAGAGCGGGAGTGCATACAGATATTTAATGTAGTGAGATTGATGTAAGCGATATGTAGTGCACTCCTCGCGAGAAAAGAATTAATATTCTGTCTCACTTGTGCTTTGTTTGCTGTTGCTCTTCTCTTAACAGTTATTCAGTCAGCGAATTAAACCTGACAACTATATTGTGACTGCATTAACATTTGATTTACCGTAACAGTATCAGATTTGTGTTTTTTACGTTTTTATTGAATCGCGAAAAAGTTCCCCTCCACTATGTGATATGAATGTTGCACTACATGTTATACCTTAAACTACGCTGGTTTGTAATCTATTAATAAAGTTTACTGATCTATCTGACTGTTTTGTTGACATTCCCTTTCGCGCAGCTCCATCTAATTGATGCATAACGTAACCTTCAGTCTCTACTGTAGCAGCTATTCTATGCGCCTTATAATCCAATGCGCCTTATATATGGACAGAGTTTTAAAATGGGCCATTCATTGAAGGTGCGCCTTATAATCCGGTGTGCCTTATAGTGCGGAAAATACGGTAGTTTACTATTGGGCATTTGAAAAGTTGCTCCAACAAAATCTGCACATGATAAATGAAATGCCATATAGGTTTCTTTTGTTTTGTTTGCTTTTTCTTTTTAACACAGAATTTTTATTTATTTTATGTGGTCTTCAAATATGAACGACATGGTGATTTTGGTAAAAGTTTTAGATTTGTGAGCTGTGTGAAGGCATGAAAGGTATGCCATTTGCTATAAACCTTTAATAAAATAGTTAATTTGCATTTAACATTAATGGTTCAAAGAGCGTCAGGCTGAATGGTCAACCGGCCACACATTTTCACCTCACCATATCTGCCCCTCTTTGCAAAACGTTTGGACACCCCTGCCATAGACCATGCACTTCTCAGGAGCTCAACCACAGGCTTAAATTTTCACGACCCGTCTCCGTTCATTTCCTTGTGTCTACGTTGTTATGGTTTCTGTTTGCATCTCTGTTTACTTGCCCCGCTCCACCTGTGTCTACTGTCCATCTATGTCAGGGGTATCCAAACTACACACAAAGCGTTTGACGTCCCATTAGCACCCATTGTAATTTGGCGGAAATGGGGGGGGGTCACAAAAAGGCTACAACTTGAACCAAATCTAGGGAATTCAGAATTTAAATGTTAGAGATCAGGTGTTACCTTTTGGAAAGGCCACTCACAGCAATATAGGATGGGTCTTCCCGTTCTGTTTAGCACTTTGGACATGTTTATGTACCCTGAAAAAAAACTGATGCATTAAAGCGTTCTAAGGGGCTCTAAGCGCCATCTAGTCAGACAACTCAGAGAATTAAGGCAGAGGGAAATGAATGCCATTTCTGCTACGCTCTCTAATTTGGCCACAACTAATCACAAGGCTGCAGAAAACAATGCTCTCAAATTGTAGCCTGAATGATCACGCAATGGACATGCCTCCCTCAAGCAAAGTGGCGTCCATGGAGCAGCCGTCAAACTTGAGCGGGTCACCTTCCCACTCAGCGAAGGTCTGGGCGTCCGTGTCGTAGTGGCCCAAACTGCCAGGGTATCCAGTGCATGTGGTTGTTCCAACATCTGCATAAATGCCCAACTTCAGACACTTGGGGTGCACCTGGAACTAGAGCTCTTACTTTCAGACAGTGTCAACAAAAGGGCAGTGTTGCACTAAGAATTATGCCTAAATGTCCAAAAACAGTCCTACCTAACGTTAAACACAACTTGAACTGTAAATAACAAATGTACTGTAGTGAAAGTGAATTGCCACTAGGGGAAGCCTACCACGACCCTGAGAATTAGGGTGTATTAAGACCTGACTGTTTGGTCCGCTTTAACACGGACCAGGGTTCGATTGGATACTACTTAGTGAATTTTATTTTATTATATTATTTTATTATATTTTACTTAGCTAATATGCCATATGAATACAACACTAAGGGTGTCTTCAAACATGACTGTTTGGTCCGCTTTAAACGGACCAGGGTTGGATTGTAACTCTGGTCCAAACCTTTTCTGCAGGTGTGAATACACGTAAACAAATCCTGGTGCGGATTGAAGAAAGGGACCGAGATCCACTTTTTCAAGTGGTCTCGGTTCGCTTCTAAACAGACTCTGTGTGGTTCGCTTCAGGTGTGAATACAAACAGCGAAGATCCGAACCAACAGCACCAATATGCAGAGCATGAACGCAGTGCGTAAGACTCGCATGTTTTCTTCCATTTGCGGGTCTGGGCTCTGTGTGCACAGATCGTCACAAGCGTGGATGTGTGTACTTACTTCACTTGCAAAATGTACAGTCTGAATTGTAACCGCACCAAACGAAAGAAATTAAGTACGCTTTTTGTCCGGACCAAACGAAAGGACTTTTCTGGTCTGAATGCACCCTAAAACTAATAATAAAACTAAATTAAATTCAAGGATTAACCCCAAAATACTCCTCCGTGAGTCGTCACCTTATCGTGGTGGAGGGGTTTGCGTGCCCCTATGATCCTAGGAGCCATGTTGTCTGGGGCTTCATGCCCCTGGTAGGGTCACCCATGGCAAACGGGTCCTAGGTGAGGGGCCAGACAAAGCACGGCTCACATTACCCCTTATGATGAAAACAATTATTGAACCACGTTTTCCCTCGCCCGGACGCGGGTCACCGGGGCCCCCCTCTGGAGCCAGGCCTGGAGGCGGGGCTCGAAGGCGAGCGTCTGGTGGCCGGGCCTTTGTCCATGGGGCCCGGCCGGGCTCAGCCCGGAAAGGAAACGTGGGTTCCCCTTCCCATGGGCTCACCACCTGTGGGAGGGGCCAAAGGGGTCGGGTGCATTGCAAGCTGGGCGGCGGCCAAAGGCAGGGACCTTGGCGGTCTGATCCCCGGCTGCAGAAGCTGGCTCTTGGGACATGGAATGTCACCTCTCTGGCTGGAAAGGAACCCGAGCTGGTGTGCGAGGCAGAAAAGTTCCGACTAGATATAGTCGGACTTGCCTCCACGCACAGTTTGGGTTCCGGTACAAGCCCTCTCGAGAGGGGCTGGACTCTCTTCCACTCTGGAGTTGCCCACGGTGAGAGGCGTCGAGCAGGTGTGGGTATACTTATTGCCCCCCGGCTGGGCGCCTGCACATTGGGGTTCACCCCGGTGAACGAGAGGGTAGCCTCCCTCCGCCTTCGGGTGGGGGGACGGGTCCTGACTGTTGTTTGTGTCTATGCACCAAACGGCAGCTCAGAGTACCCACCCTTTTTTGAGTGCTGGAGAGTGCTCCTTCTGGGGACTTTATCGTTCTACTGGGTGACTTCAATGCTCACGTGGGCAATGACAGTGAGACCTGGAAGGGCGTGATTGGATGGAACGGCCCCCCCGATCTGAACCCGAGCGGTGTTCTATTATTGGACTTCTGTGCTCGACACGGATTTTCTATAATGAACACCATGTTTAAACATAAGGGTGTCCATGTGTGCACTTGGCACCAGGACACCCTAGGCCGCAGTTCGATGATCGACTTTGTAGTCGTGTCATCGGATTTGCGGCCGCATGTTTTGGACATTCGGACGAAGAGAGGGGCGGAGCTGTCAACTGATCACCACCTGGTGGTGGGTTGGCTCCGATGGTGGGGGAAGATGCCGGTCCGACCTGGCAGACCCAAACGTTCTGTGAGGGTCTGCTGGGAACGTCTGGCGGAATCCCCTGTCAGGAAGAGCTTCAACTCCCACCTCCGGCAGAACTTTTCTCTCCGGGGGAGGCGGGGGACATTGAGTCCGAGTGGACCTTGTTCCGCGCCTCCATTGTTGAGGCAGCCGACCGGAGCTGTGGCCGTAAGGTCATGGTGCCTGTCGTGGCGGCAATCCCCGAACCCGCTGGTGGACACCGGCGGTAAGGGATGCCGTCAAGCTGAAGAAGGAGTCCTATCGGGCCGTTTTGGCCTGCGGGACTCCCGAGGCAGCTGACAGGTACCGGATGGCCAAGCGGAACGCGGCTTCGGCGGTTGCTGAGGCAAAAACCCGGGCGTGGGAGGAGTTTGGCGAGGCCATTGAGAATGACTTCCGGACAGCTTCGAGGAAATTCTGGTCCACCATCCGGCGTCTCAGGAGGGGGAAGCAGTGCATGCAACGTCAACACTGTTTACAGTGGAGATGGCGTGCTGCTGACCTCGACTCGGGACGTCGTGTGTCGGTGGGGAGAATACTTCGAAGACCTCCTCAATTCCACCGACACGCCTTCCATTATGGAGGCAGGGCCTCGGGACTCTGAGGCGGACCCTCCAATCTCTGGGGTTGAAGTCACTGAGGTAGTTAAAAAACTCCTCGGTGGCAAGGCCCCGGGGGTGGATGAGATCCGCCCGGATTTCTTAAGGGCTCTGGATGTTGTGGGGCTGTCATGGCTGACACGTCTCTACAGCATCACGTGGACATCGGGGACAGTGCCTCTGGATTGGCAGACTGGGGTGGTGGTTCCCCTCTTTAAGAAGGGGGACCGGAGGGTGTGTTCCAATTACAGGGGAATTACACTCCTCAGCCTCCCTGGTAAGGTCTATTCAGGGGTGCTGGAGAGGAGGGTCCCTCGGGAGGTCGAACCTCGGATTCAGGAGGAACAGTGTGGCTTTCGTCCTGGCCGTGGAACAGTGGACCAGCTCTTCACCCTCAGCAGGATCCTCGAGGGTGCATGGGAGTTCGCCCAACCAGTCCACATGTGTTTTGTGGACTTGGAGAAGGCGTTCGACCGTGTCCCTCGGGAGGTCCTGTGGGTGGTGCTTCGGGAGTACGGGGTACCGAGCCAACTGATAAGGGCGGTTCGGTCCCTGTATCACCGATGCCAGAGTTTGGTCCGCATTTCCGGCAGTAAGTCGGATTCGTTCCCAGTGAGGGTTGAACTCCGCCAAGGCTGCCCTTTGTCACCGATTCTGTTTATAATTTTTATGGACAGAATTTCTAAGCGCAGCCGAGGCGTTGAGGGTGTCCGGTTTGGGGACCTCAGCATCGCGTCTCTGCTTTTTGCAGACGACGTGGTGCTGTTGGCTTCTTCAGGCCGTGATCTCCAGCTCTCACTGGAACGGTTCACAGCCGAGTGCGAAGCGGTTGGGATGAGGGTCAGCACCTCCAAATCCGAGTCCATGGTCCTCGATCGGAAAAGGGTGGAATGCCCTCTCCAGATCGGGGATGAGATCCTGCCCCAAGTGGAAGAGTTTAAGTATCTTGGGGTCTTGTTCACGAGTGAGGGGAAGATGGACAGGCGGATCGGTGCAGGGTCGGCAGTAATGCGGACTCTGTACCGATCCGTCGTGGTAAAGAGAGAGCTGAGCCAAAAGGCAAAGCTCTCAATTTACCGGTCGATTTACGCTCCTACCCTCACCTATGGTCACGAGCTATGGGTCATGACCGAAAGAACGAGATCCCGGATACAAGCGGCCGAAATGAGTTTTCACTGCAGGATGTCCGGGCTCTCCCTTAGAGATAGGGTGAGAAGTTCGGTCATCCGGGAGAGACTCGGAGTAGAGTCGCTACTCCTCCACGTTGAGAGGAGCCAGATGAGGTGGCTCGGGCATCTTATCAGGATGCCTCCTGGACGCCTCCCTGGGGAGGTGTTCCGGGCATGTCCCACCGGTAGGAGACCCCGGGGATGACCCAGGACGCGCTGGAGAGACTATGTCTCTCAGCTGGCCTGGGAACGCCTTGGGATCCCCCGGGATGAGCTAGATGAAGTGGCTGGGGAGAGGGAAGTCTGGGAGTCCCTCCTGAAGCTGCTGCCCCCGCGACCCGACCCCGGATAAGTGGAAGAAGATGGATGGATGGATGGATGGATGGATGGATGGATGGATGGATGGATGGACGGACGGACGGACGGACGGACGGACGGACGGATGGATGGATGGATGGATGGATGGAACCCCAAAATAAAAGCTAATACACCTGCTCTGAAAATGATTTAAAACTGGCTATATTTAAATGGGAAAAGTAAAATAGATATTACAAAACCATCATAAGCCTGAAAATTTCCCAGAGTACAGTAGATGGAAATCACAGATGATTTATAGCAGGGGTCTCATAACTTTTTGCAAGGAGGGCCAGATTTGATAATTTGATATTATTAAATTAATAATAATAATGATAATAATAATAATAACTATATAGTATAGTTTTTTCGGACATTTTTTAACTACAAAAATGTCATGCAAATACACACTGTTATAGACACTCAGGCAGATGTGAACAATTCTAAAAACACAAATTATGCCTTTCATTCATATCTGAAGAGTCAGATAACATTGAACAAACTGTATGAAATACCTTAAATTTACATGAGTTTAAAATTACTTTTGCCTCATAAACATTTTAAACGGGAGTTATAAGTAATGCAAAGTTGTCTGTTATCATTAAAACTTAAAACTAGTGAATTTTGCTCTTGTCATTCACATTATCTTTCAGAAAATAATAGTTTGTGTCAGGTCCACAGGTCCATAACATCAACAGTCTTAACATGGCCACTTCGTAGCTTGCTTTAGTAATATTTATTTTTGACTCACAGTCCCGTGTGAAGAATCGCTGTTGTGATGCCAGTTCAGCTTGGAGCTGCTTCACTTTATCAGCCCGGTCACTCCCTGTTAGCTGGTCGTTTGTGTTCGCATGTTTAGTCTGATAGTGTCTCTTTAAGTTGAAATCCTTAAACAAGGCAACCGTCTCTTTACAAACTAACCTTTAGGACAATGTAGTATTGCTCCAAATGTTCGTGTAATTTCATTTAGAGGTCCGTTTGCGCGTGTTAGCGCGATCGCAAATTAGCATCTTTCCGCTAACTCGTTAGCCTGCCCAGTACTTCTTCTTTGCTGCGGGCAAATAAAAACTGGACCGCGGGCCGCAGTTGTCCCGCGGGCCGTAGTTTGGAGACCCCTGATTTATAGTGTTGCATGTTCTTTGGGATGTCCGTTGTTGAGCCAGGAAAAACAAAAATGCGGGGTAAAAGTTTGTTAGAGTGGTGCTCACTCTAACTTATTTTTGCAAGAACCACACGGGAGACAGTATGCCCTTTTAAGCACTTGCAAGTTGAGAGTCATTCGTCGCTGTGCGTACAGCGATGATCGAATGAGGTCTGACTTTGGATTCTTCCAAGAGAGTATTTAGAATAGAATAGATCTTTATTTGTCATTGTAACATGTACAACGAAATTTAAAAAGTGCCAACCGATCCGCGCATGAGATAAAAAATAAACTGAATAAATAGAATAAAAGATTTAAAAAATACAAGCTAAAACCCACAGAAGAACATACACAGACATAATCATTTACGTTTAGCTGCATTCAATGTGACTACCGCTGTAGGGTAAAAACTGTTGGCAAATCTGCTAGTCCTTGACCTAATTGCTCTGTAGCGTCTGCCTGATGGCAACAGTTCGAAAAGGGAGTGGCCAGGGTGGGTTAGTGTCCTTCAGAATGTTCTGCGTTTTTTTGAGACAGTGGGTTCTGTGTAGCTCTTCCAGTGTGGGGAGAGGGCAGCCAATGATCTTCTGTGCTGTGTTGATGACCCCTTGGAAATTTTTCCTCTGAGCAACAGTGCAGCTGGAGTACCAAACACATATACAGTATGTTAAAGTGCTTTCTGTGGAGCAGCGACAGAAGGACACCAGCAGTCTTTGTGTAATGCTGTGCATCCTCAGCACCCTTAAGAAGTAAAGTCTCTGCTGGGCCTTTTTAAGCAGCTCAGAGGTGTTCACGCCCCAGGTGAAGTCCTCCTCGATGTGGACACCCAGGTAGCGGAAGGACACCCTCTACACACAGACCCTGTTGATGATAAGTGGTGGAATGTCCGTTTTATTTCTCCTCCTAAAATCAATGACCAGTTCTTGGGTTTTAGCCGTGTTTAGGAGCAGATTGTTCTCTCCGCACCACTCCGATAGCCGGACCACTTCGTCCCTGTAGGCAGACTCATCCCCCTTTGAGATGAGCCCCACCACGGTTGTGTCATCCGCAAATTTCACGATGGTGTTGCTGCGGTGGGCGGGGGTGCATGCATGTGTGTAGAGCGTGTAAAGCAGTGGGCTCAGTACGCAGCCCTGTGGGGAGCCGGTACCAAGACTGAGAGGTGTGGATGTATGACGGCCCACTCTCACCCTCTGGCTGCGACCCGTCAGGAAGCTCTTAATCCACCTACAAGTATTGTGTGGAAGTCCCAGGCCCTCCAGTATGTCCACCAGTCTGTGGGGGAGGATGGTGTTAAAAGCAGAGCTAAAGTCCACGAATAGCATCCGCACATAGCTCCCTGGCTGCTCCAGGTGGGACAGTGCAGCGTGGAGGGCTGTAGCTACTGCGTCCTCTGTGGATCTATTTGCCCTGTAGGCAAACTGGTGGGGGTCAAAACCTCTGAACAGGAGTGCTGTGATGTGACCCCGTACCAGCTTTTCAAAGCACTTCATGACCACCGGGGTGAGTGGGACTGGTCGGTAGTCATTAAGGCTGGTGATGTGACGTTTCTTGGGCAGGGGGACTATAGTGGAGGATTTTAAACAGGATGGGACGGTGGACTCGGTAAGGGACTGGTTGAAAATCTTTGTGAAGACTCCAGCCAGCTGATCTGCGCAGTCCTTCAGAACACGCCCAGTGACGCCGTCAGGACCCGCAGCCTTCCTCGAGTTGATGGTCCGCAGCGTGCGCCTCCCCTCGTGCTCCTTCACTGTGAAGGTGAAGCTGCTGCGGTCTGTGGGATGTGATGTGGCCGCTTCAGAATCCGCTTCTGAATCCGAGGTTCAACCTCCTGACGAACCCTCCTCTCCAGCACCCCTGAATAGACCTTACCAGGGAGGCTGAGGAGTGTGATTCCCCTGTAATTGGAACACACCCTCCGGTCCCACTTCTTAAAGAGGGGAACCACCACCCCAGTCTGCCCATCCAGAGGCACCGTCCCTGATGGCCACGCAGTGTTGTAGAGGAGTGTTAGCTATGACAGCCCCACAACATCCAGAGCATTTAAGAACTCCGGACGGATCTCATCCACCCCAGGGCCTTGACCCCGAGGAGTTTTTTAACTACCTCAGTGTTTTCGACCCCAGAGATTGGAGAATCCGGCTCAGAGTCTCCAGGCCCTGCTTCCACAATGGAAGGCGTATAGGTGGAATTGAGGAGGTCTTTGAAGTATTCTCCCCACCAACTCACGACGTCCCAAGTTGAGGTCAGAAGCACGCCATCTCCACTGTACACAGAGTTGACGGTGCACTGCTTCTCTCTCCTGAGACGCCGCTGATGGACCAGAATTTCCTCGAAGCCGTCCAGAAGTCATTCCCCATGGCCTCGCCAAACTCCACCCACGCCCGGGTTTTTGCCTCACGAACCGCCGAAGCTGTGTGCCAATTGGCCATTCGGTACCTGTAAGCTGCCTCTGGAGTCCCGCAGGCCAAAACGGCCCGATAGGACTCCTTCTTCAGCTTGACGGCATCCCTTGCCACCAGTGTCCACCAGCGGGTTCAGGGATTGCCGCCACGACAGGAACAAACGACCTTACGGCGACAGCTCCGATCAGCTGCCTCAACAATGGAGGCGTGGAACATGGTCCACTCGGACTCAATGTCCCCCGCCTCCTCCGGGACGTTAGAAAAGCTCTGCCGGAGGTGGGAATTGAAGCTCTTCCTGACAGGGGATTCTGCCAGACGGTCCCAGCAGACCCTCACAGTACGTTTGGGCCTGCCAGGTTGGACCAGCATCTTCCCCCCCCCCATCGGAGCCAACCCATCACCAGGTGGTGATCAGTTGAAGGCTCCACCCCTCTCCTCACCCGAGTGTCCAAAACATGCGGTCACAAATCCGATGACACGACTACAAAGTCGATCATCAAACTGCAACCTAGGGTGTCCTGGTGCCAATTGCACACACCCTTAAGTACACCCTTATGCTTGAACATGGTGTTCATTATTGACAATCCGTGTCGAGCAAAGAATTCCAATAATAGAACACCGTTCGGGTTCAGATCGGGGGGCCATTCCTCCCAATCACGCCCCTCCAGGTCTCACTGTCATTGTCCTCGTGAGCATTGAAGTCACCCAGTAGAACGATAAAGTCCCCAGAAGGAGCACTCTCCAGCACTCAAAAAAGGGTGGGTACTCTGAGCTGCTGTTTGGTGCATAGACACAAACAACAGTCAGGACCCGTCCCCCCACCCGAAGGCGGAGGGAGGCTACCCTCTCGTTCACCGGGGTGAACCCCAATGTGCAGGCGTGCAGCTGGGGGGCAATAACAATACCGACACCTGCTCGACGCCTTTCACCGTGGGCAACTCCAGAGTGGAAGAGAGTCCAGCCCCTCTTGAGAGGGCTTGTACCGGAACCCAGACTGTGTGTGGAGGCAAGTCCGACTATGTCTAGCCTGAACTTTTCTGCCTCGCACACCAGCTCGGGCTCTTTTCCAGCCAGAGAAGTGACTTTCCATGTCCCAAGAGCCAGCTTCTGTAGCCGGGGATCGGACTGCCAAGGTCCCTGCCTTTGGCCGCCACCCAACTCACAAAACACCTGATCCCTTTGGCCCCTCCCACAGGTGGTGAGCCCATGGAAAGGGTGACCCACCTTTTTTCTTTGGGCTGTGTCCGGCCGGGCTCCATGGGCGAAGGCCCGGCCACCAGACGCTCGCCTTCGAGCCTCACCTCCAGGCCTGGCTCCATAGGGGGGCCCCGGTGACCCATGTTCGGGCGAGGGAAATCCGTGACCATATATCTTTTTCATCATAAGGGGCTTTTTGAACCGTGCTTTGTCTTGCCCCTCACCGAGGACCCTTTTGCCATGGGTGACCCTACCAGGGGCATGAAGCCCCCGACAACATGGCTCCTAGAATCATTGGGACACGCAAACTCACGGAGGGATATATGTATATATATACATACATACATACATACATACATACATACATACATACATACATACATACATACATACATACATACATACATACATACTATATATATTCGAGAAAGAAAGCATGTTATTTTGCCTCATTTAAATCATGCAAAAACTGTCTATCACATCTTAATATTTAAATATTTAAATATGTAAACTAAAGCAGTGGTCCCCAACCACCGGGCTGCGGACCGGTACCGGTCCGTGGGTCACTTGGTACCGGGCCGCAATTTTTTTTTTTATTGACGATCAATTAATTCAGGTCAAGACACTCGTCCCGGTCACGTGACATGTTTCCCCAGTCGAGCCCGCAAAGCTAATATGTGGCGACAGGCTAACTAACCAGGCAATGAAGCATTCAAAACTGCTTCAACACATGGAGACCAAGCATCCTGCAATAAAAGACAAACCTTAATCACTTCGGGTGTCATTGTCTCCGATTACGTCTAGATGGGACCGGCTCGTTTCTGAAAAACAAACTCAGTGCTCCCACTAATTCAACGTAATGGTGAGTTTGATTTTTGTCATTTGTACTTGTTTTTATGTCACTCGTATCATTTTATTTCATTGTATTTATATATTTATTATAAATGTATTATTTATTTACTTATTTATTTATATAAATGCCGGTCCGCGAAAATATTTCTGACATGTAACCGGTCTGTGGCGCAAAAAAGGTTGGGGACCACTGAACTAAAGTACAAATATTTGTAAATGAATGGCTTCTGGTTTTTGAAATGTAAATAAACCAATCTACTGTGATAAAACAACAAAATTGCAATAACTGCATTAACAATAAAAGTGAAGTCTAACTGTAACTGTAGTCTCAAAACAAATCTGAATAAGGAAAAACATTGCAATTAAATAATGCAAACTGCTACCGCTATTGTTGGGAAGCCTGAGGACTGTATAGGGGGTTGGATCGGATGGTTATGCACTTTTCGCCCCCGGGAGTCGGTCAGAACACAGGGCGGAAGACGTGGTTCTGCAACAGACAGAAATACAGCACGTAAGTCAACGCTCAACTTCTGACGTCACACAACACTAATAGACGCCACACATTACATAACTCAATGCGCGTAATGGTTCCGCTATACTAAACAACCATAAAGGAAATACTCTCGGCAACACACCAAACATAAGTCATCGAGACAACAAAATACATTTGCTGGCGACCGTTAGTAGCCGTGCCGCTGCGTAACGGCTACTCGTACGATGCGAGGCAAACTTAAAAGAGCACGCCGGAGCTGTCAATCAAACGGCGCACACACAAAGCAAACCGCGATCGGAGAAACGGCACAACAGTGGACAGTAGTAACAATGAAATGTATATACTCACTTTGTGTCAAAGACACACACGATCACAGCAACATACTCAGTCGATACCAGCAACCTTTAACTTACCGCTGCGCACAAATGTAAGACGACCCCCACTTTTTCAGTCTTATTTCAATGCAAAAAACTTTGTCTTATATTCAGGCCAATACGGTATATACCGGACTGTCTCATAAAATTAGAATATTGTGATCACATTTTTTATTTTCTGTATTGCAAATAAAAAAACAAAAATGTTGTTTATTCTGGATTCATTACAAATCAACTGAAATACTGCAAGCCTTATATTGGTTTAATACTGCTAATTATGGCATACAGCTTAAGAAAACTCAAATATCCTATCTCAAAATATTAGAATATCATGAAAAAGTATACTAGTCAACTAATCACTTGAATGGTCTAATTAACTCAAAACACCTGCAAGGGTTTCCTGAGCCTTGAAAAACACTCAGGTTGATTCAGTAAACTAAATCACAAGTATGGGGAAGACTGCTGATCTGACTGCTGTCCATCATTGACGCCCTCCATCAGGAGGGTAAGACACAAAAAGAAATTTCTCAAAGAGCAAGCTGTTCACAGAGTGCAGTTTAAAAAACATCCACAAAAAGTCTGTTGGAAGGGGGAAATGTGGCAGGAAATGCTGCACAACCAAGAGAGATGACCTTAACAGCATTGTGAAGAGTCGCTTCCAGAATTTGGGGGTGCTTCAAAGACAGTGGACTGAAGCTGGAGTCCAGGTATCAAAAGCCACTGTTCACAGACGCGTCCGGGAAATGGGCTACAATAGCCGTATTCCCATGGTCAAGCAACTTTTGAACTCAAGACAACGGAAGAAGTGTCTGACTTGGGCTATGGAAAAGAAGCACTGGACAGTTGCAGAGTGGTCCAAAGTCCTCTTTTCAGACAAGAGCAAGTTTTGTATTTCATTTGGAAGTCAAGGTACCAGAGTCTGGAGAAAGGCTGGAGAGAAGCAAAATCCAAGTTGCTTGAAATCCAGTGTGAAGTTCCCACAGTCAGCGATGGTTTGGGGAGCCATGTCAGCTGCTGGTGTTGGTCCACTGTGTTTCATCAAGTCCAGAGTAAATGGAGATTTTAGAGCACTACATGCTTCCGTCTGGTAAAAACCTCTATGGAGATGATGATTTTATTTTCCATCATGATTTGGCACCTGCCCACAGTGCCAAAACCACCAGTAAATGGTGTACTGACCATGGCATTTCTGTCCTCGATTCCCCTGACCTACCCATAGATAATTTGTGGGGTATTGTGAAGAAGAAGCTGAAAGACACCAGACCCAACAATCCAAAGGCCGCTATTGAAGCATCCTGGGCATCCATAACACCTCAGCAATGCCACCGGCTCATTGCCTCCATGCCACCCCACATTGATGCAGTAATCCGTGCAAAAGGGTTCCCAACCAAGTACTTTTGCTGTTATAATTTTTTTTTTACTTGGTCTGAGGATATATTGTAATATTTTGAGAAAGGATATTTGAGTTTTCTTAAACTGTAAGCCATAATCAGCAATATTAAAATAATAAAAGGCTTGCAATATTTCAGTTTATTTGTAATGACTCCAGAATGTATGACATTTTTGTTTTTTTAATTGCATTACAGAAAATAAACAACTTTATCACAATATTCTAATTTTCTGCGATAGTCCTGTACATATGTTGTACAGCAGCTTTGGCCCATCCTTGTCGTCTGTGTTACACACCCAACCCTCATGAGGATAATAATTTCAGAGGATTAATGAATGTTTAAAAAAAAAAATACTTACTGTCGCATGATCTATTTGTTTGGAAAATGTTCTGATTATAGTCTTGTACAATTTGTACTCATTGCAAAGATGCACTGAGACACTGGAGACATGTATTATGACATTTGCAATTTTATGTCAATGAGAAATGTCATTCTGTTGTGAATGATTGCAAAATTGTTTGGGAATTTGTCCATGCTCTTTTGGAAATATAATTTCTGTTTCAAGAAATGAGCCATGCCAATGCAGTGTAACAGCTCACTAGTAACTGTATCGGAATACATTTTTAAAGTAATTCTCCCAACTCTGGTGGTACTGTAAGGGTTGAGTGTGGATAAGGACCCAAATGCAAGGAAGCAGGATGTGTTCAATACTAAAATGTATTGAATTTAAAAGAACAACAAGGCAAACAAGGTACTACTGTGGATTGAAAACTAAACAAGCATAAGTCTGTAACAGAAAACAACGTATTAAAACAAAATACGAGCAAAAGGAGTTGGACTTTAACTGGGCAGCAGACAAAACTACATCAGCAAGACCTGACACACTAGATGTGATGCAAACAATGAACGGACAAGGGCTAAAAGGAAGCAGGAAACTAAATACAAACCTAAATACAAACAAACTAACAAGACAACAACGAAAACCTAGACAAGTCACAAAGCGTAGGAGCAAGCCGATTGAGTAACACGTGGGATTGGATAATTGAACACAGGGGGACACAATACCTATTGGGACACACTGAGCACAGGAACAGAAATTGATTGAAGGGACACAAGGAGAAGAAACTTGAGTCTAAATAAAATATGAATCAAACACAGATCATGAGAGGAACATATAGTTTGGTTTGTTCTAACAAGCATGATTAAACATCAGTGGCCATTCAAGCCTAGCATCTTTTTAGTTACTAATCCACTGAGTGAATTTGTGTGGCTGGTGAGGGGGTTATGTTTTAACAGGCTAACCCACACTGACTGACTGTTTGCGATGAACAAACTTTCCACTTGTTGGCACACACAGGCTCTTTGCCAGAATGTGTCTGTATGTGTGCGCGTGCGTGTGTGCGTCTGTCGGTGTGTGTGTGTGTGTGTGCGTGTGTGTGTGTGTGTGTGTGCACATGCGTGCGAATGCATTAGATCGCAAGCTAAGTAAACTCCATCGTGGTCCAGGCCCAAAATGAATGAAAGTGCTCTTTGTCAGGCAAGGTTGAGGAAGCAGAGTGGGTGGGGCAGGGACTAGCCAGTCTGGAACAAACATGAATGTACCCTCAGTTCCCTCAGACATTGCACGTCTCTGATGACTTTCACAGTGGCACTAGAAAAGAGGAGGTGGACCTCAATGTTGATTAAGGAGGGGCAGGAGTGTGACGTGTTATCAGTCCGTTCACGGGAAGTGAGGGGTTGGGTTTAGCCATACAATCAGTCAGCTTATTGGAACGCCAGTATTTTTTTATCCTCCTACCCAGCATGTAGATTTTGGAAAACACTAGGGCTTCAGCTCTCTCAGTCTTCCCAGACCATGGGAGAAGGGAAGAGACCTAAGCGTTCTCATATACTTCAGCCCATCTAAGGGCTTCTTTTGGCATTCAGATGTCAGTCTTGAGACTCTGAGGTTTCGATGGCTTTTTGAGCGAGTTTTACTGTTTGATTTTTGTATTGTTTAATTTTTCTTAACTATTTCCGCATCATTTCTTTCAACTGAGAAGACAGATTATTACAGTGAGTGTAAGTGTGTTTTTGACTGTTTTATTTTTGTATTACTTGGTTTTTCTCTCTCAGCTTGTTACACTGTTCTAGAATCTAGCTGCTCTGTAATTGTGGGATAATTCACCTCAGAAAAGTGAAAGCGTGAGATACAGAAATATGCCCTCATTGGAAATGTTTTGTTTTTTCTATTTCTCCCTCAGCTGTCTGGTGCTTCTATGGAAAAGGACCCTCTTGTCTCATTGCCTCCTGGATGGGGTATGTTTCCTTCTTTTAAGCCAAATTTTTATTTGGGTATTTAGCATTTTTGTGAGTACAATAAACCTCCACTATATTGGGGTTGAGTTTCCCTGGTACTTCCCACTTTTTAAAATTGTATTCATATTTCTATTTAACCAGCTAAAATAAAGATAAACCATCCCAAATCCTGAATCTAAGCTGTTTTTCCTCAATCACCTTGAACATCAAGCAGTCTACATAGTATATGGATGGATGACTAAATGGTTGATGCAAAAATAGATGGATACCCGTAACCTTAGAATATGAATTAGCCCTAACAAAACTTTGAGCCGAAGAACTTCCAAACATTATTATTTTGGAAATATATTATTATTGGGACTCTATATCTTCCAGCATTTCCTCAAATGGCCGTAACATTAAGGGCTGTATTTTCATGCTGGGTGCAATTCTAGTGCAAAGCGCAAACCTTCTGTCACCAAATTCAGGTGTGTCGGGGGTGGGGCTCCTTTATACACAACATGGCTCCTTACATGCAAAGCTTTACCTTGTGCTAGCTCGAAAATCAAGTTACTGTCGTTTTTGTCATATGGGCGCCTACAAAAATAGGGCCCTAAATTTTATGTCATACATTCATGCATAAATGTTTCTGGAAGATTCCATCTCATTCACGTTTCATGTTGTCCAGTGGCAAAGGCATGAGGTTCATTTGAGGATGGGAAAGGTGGGGAGTGTACCCCCGCAAAGGTTATTTTACACACACACACACACACACACACACACACACACACACACACACACACACACACACACACACACGCACACACACACACACACACACACACACACACACACACACACACACACGCAGACACACACACTTTACCTACATCTACATGTTACACACACACACACGCACACACCACACACACGCGCGATACACATACCGAAATCACAAGTTCACTTCACATTTCTTTTAATGCATTCCCTGGGCTGGCAAGTTTTATGGGTAAGGACTGTTGGCCAAAGTCCTTATGGCTGAATCCTATGCAATAAAAAGTCTCAGTATTTACCATTTCAATATTGGTTTATTAGAAATAAACCAATATTGAAATGTTCTAAATTTAGCTGGCAAGCACAAGAAGTGTGACATGACATGCTTATTACTTTGTCAGCTATACGCCCATATAATAGCTATGTTTTGGTGCAAATAAACGTGAGTTTACTGACAAACGACACTCCCGCAATCCTTGGAAGACAAAGTATTGTTTTCAAAATCTAATTTCTTTATGGCAGGGCCCAGGCACAGCCAGCAAGTGTAGTGTATAATTGTTAGATTTACCACTTGCTGCAGCGCCTCATTGCAAATAGCTAAAAAAAAGAATTCACTCTACTTTAATTTACTTACTGCTTACTACATTTCACTTTCTGTAAGTTGTCATACTTGACAGACCTATTGATCATTAAAGATAGCAACCACTTACCTGACTGTCTGTGGTATGCCAAGAATCTAAGAATACATTTTTGAGGACTGAAACGATGTTCAGGCTTTCCTTAATCTGGGATGGATAAATAATTCAATCTAGAAAAAGTCTATTTATCAAAATAAATGTTGAGCGAGAGTCCAACAATTTTCTTCTTCAAAGGGGGGGTGTTTTAATTTGGTTATTAAAACATTAATACACACTATTAAGACAGTATCGGTAAAATGTATAATAAAATACTTCATTTTGAATTGATAAATTCATTGGAGTGGCAGGTGGGGTGACAAGACTTTGCAGTGGAGGTGGCAGTTGCTAAAACCACTTCTGATGTTTAAGTATTTTGGAATTAAACTCATTCCTGTCACACTGTACCAGTTTTAATTCTATTATACTAGGGGTGTCCAAACTAGGGCCCGCGGGGCAACTGCGGTCCAGTTTTTATTGGCCCGCAGCAAATTCTGAAAACATAATTGAATATGGCCCGCACAAGAAGCATGAGCTCAACTCTGTTGCACTTCTCAGTTTCCACACTAGATGGAGCCCGCCACACAAAGCGTCTGACGTCCCATTATTCCCCCCCCCCCCCCCCGGAAGACAAGCGAACGCGCAGTTTGACGTCCGATTAGCACCCGCAAATATTGGCCCCCGGGCTCCTTCACGTTACTAAATCTGGCCCTCCTTGCAAAAAGTTTGGACACCCCTGTATTATACACATGTTCTCATCTGTGTTTACTTCCCTTTGCCTTTTTTGATGACTCTGACTTGAGTTTAGTAATTGTAGTGGGTTTCTTCTGTAGCCTCAGCTTCCTTCTGGAAGGGCTGCCGAGCACATCTGACTTGAGGATGGAAAAAACTTCTTGGACACTCAGTTGACCGAAAAAACATTTTGTTCTTCTCAATACTTGCTGATGCTATTCGAAGTGTCTCTCCCCAAAAAATGCCGCGTGTGTACCGTGCCCTTCACAGGGTCCCTAATTTATACATCCTTGATCATTTTTTATCTTGTCCAGCTGTTCACATTCCTCTACAGCAGGGGTCCCCAAACTTTTTCCTGTGAGGGCCACATAACCTTTCCCTTCTCTGATGGCGGGCCGGTGGCAGTTTGTAACAGAAAAAGTGTGACGATCGTAGGGGAGCTTAAAAAATTATTGTTTTCCAGAAAGCCACACATAACCAAATAACGGTTATTTAATAACCCTTACCAGGTTCTTTACAGAAAAAAAGTCAGGAAACAAATAATAACACTATTAATGAAATAAATAATAACTAAACCCTCTCTGAGTTCTTCACAGAAAAAACAGGAAATAAATAATAACTAAATAACTCTCTCTGGGTTCTTCATAGAAAAAAAACCATGGAACATTAACTTTCTGTTGTGCCATGCACAATCTTAACAGATAAAAGTTCAGCTCAGTTGTCAGAGCAGAACCTCTCTGACACATATGAGCAGTCTCTTAAAGTTCTTGTGTTCCTTCCTTATAATCCTTTTGTAGGTTCCAGTAGGCTTGTAGACACCGCTGTCTTTTTAGTTTTTAGTTTGATAGTGCGTCATAGTCTGGAGTAAAATTTGTTGTGGCAATTCTTAGGCGAGATCCGAGGTGTTGGTCCGTTTACCTCGATCTGTGACGGGTAGATGTTGACGTTCATGTGGCTGAACGTCACGTCGCGTACGTCGAGCCAAATTGGCAACACTTTTAAACGCTCGGCACTGTGTTCACCCTGCTTTACTTGGGCGACATTTTAACGGAAGGATTCCAGGGGAAGGTTTGTGGGTGGCTTTAGCGCAAAACTGCATCTGAAAGCTCAGCGCGCAAATTACAAGAATGCTGTCGTCACAGCCCACGCTCTAAATTCGGGACTGATACAAATAGAGCGCGAGTGCGCCATGTCAGTACACGCACTTGTGAGTGTGCACCGAGCTTTCTGACACGGCTTCCGGTAGTAAATGCGCAGGCGAGCTTCCCCATCTACTGGGGAAACGCAGTCATTGCAGGCAAAATGAGCAAAAAAAAAAAGAAAAAAAAAGTTTAATAATACAATTTATTCAGGGTTGGCGGGCCGGATTAATCGGTCCCGCGGGCCGTATCCGGCCCGCGGGCCGTAGTTTGGTGACCCCTGCTCTACAGAATGAGCACCATCCAATTATTTTTTAGGAAGCGCATCCTTCACCTTCCCTTCTTATGAGGCCCAATGTCCATACGGCTTGTGCAATCTTCAGGCACTATATCAAAGTCAAAGTCAAAGTCAGCTTTATTGTCAATCTCTCCACATGTCACAACACACAAAGAGACCGAAATTACGTTTTTCTCTATCCCACGGTGACGAGACACATAACACGATAGACATACAAGTACGCGACACAATATGAAAACAAGAAGGCAAAAATTCAAACAATCTGTTGATTGTTGTAAGAGTGATGAATAAATAATAAATAAACAGATAACACAATAAATAAGAGGAGCAAAACGGAGCCAGCAAGCATAGCGCAAAAATAAAAAACATCATAAACAAAAAGGCACAAACAATAAATAATAAGAGTAATAATAAATAATAAATAAACAGATAACACAACAAAAAAGAGCCAGTGTGCATACAGACAGTACAGACAGTAAAAGTACAGGACGCTACGCAGAACGAGGGAGCGAGTTCAGGATCCTAACAGCCTGGAGTATGAAGCTGTTTGAGAGTCTGGTGGTGCGGGAGCACAGGCTTCTGTACCTCTTCCCAGAGGGCAGAAGCTCGAACAATCGTGGTCGCCTTGCGGGTGAGATGGGAGGTGTAAATGTCCTTCAAGGAGGGGAGAGAAGCACCAGCAATCTTACCAGCAGTGTTCACTATGCGCTGCAGGGCCTTCAAGTTGTAGTCAGTGCAGCCGCCACCCCAAACAGCAATACAGCTGGAGAGGACGCTCTCAATGGTGCCGCGGTAAAATGCAGTCATGACGGCCGGAGGAGCGCTCGCTCGCCTGAGTTTCCGCAGGAAGTACAGGCGGCGCTGGGCTTTCTTTGCCAGTGATGCGGTGTTGGTGGACCAGGAGAGATCCTCACTGATGTGCACCCCCAGGAACTTGGCACTGCTCACTCTCTCCACCACAGCACCGTCGATGATCAGCGGCAGGTGTTGGGTGCGACCCTTCCGGAAGTCCACAACAATCTCCTTGGTCTTGTCGACGTTCAGCAGGAGGTTGTTGTCCCTGCACCACGTGGTCAGAAGGTCAACCTCCAGCCTGTATTGAGTCTCGTCTCCCTTGGTGATGAGACCCACCAGAGTCGTGTCGTCAGCAAACTTCACGATACGGTTGTCGCTGTAGGTTGCAGTGCAGTCATGCGTCAGGAGGGTGAAGAGCAGCAGACTGAGCACGCAGCCTTGGGGGGCCCCCGTGCTCAGCGTGATGCTGGCGGAGATTTTGTCGCCAACACGTACTACCTGTGGCCTCTGACAGAGGAAGTCCAGTAGCCAGTTGCAGAGGTAGGTACTGAGGCCCAGCGCGTCAAGTTTGCTGATGAGGCGTTGTGGCACAATGGTGTTGAAGGCAGAACTGAAGTCCACAAACAGCAATCTCACATACGAGTCCCTCCTCTCCAGGTGGGTGAGGGCCGAGTGGAGGGCAGAGCAGATGGCATCCTCAGAAGACCGCTTGGCTCGGTACGCAAACTGGAAGGGGTCAATGGTGGGGGGGAGAACGGATCGGATGTGCTCCATGACAAGCCGCTCAAAGTACTTCATGATGATGGGCGTAAGTGCCACGGGGCGGTAGTCATTGAAGCAGGACGGAGCGGGTTTCTTCGGCACAGGTACGATGGTGGCAGCTTTGAAACACGACGGGACGATGGCCTGCTGCAGGGAAGTGTTAAAGATGTCCATGAAGACATCCGTCAGCTCACCAGCGCAGTCCTTCAGCGCCCGACCCGGGATGTTGTCAGGGCCCGCCGCCTTACGGATGTTGATGGCGGCAAGCGCCCTCCTCACGCTGTCGGCGGAGAGGCACAGGGGCAGCTCGTGTGAAGGGGGAGTGGCCTTCAGCGGGCAAGTGCTGTTCTGAGCGTCGAAGCGAGCAAAGAAGCGGTTGAGGTCATTGAGCAGACGGACGTCGCCTTCATAGCTCTGCGGCGCGGGCTTGTAATCCGTGCTGGTCTGAATGCCCCGCCAAAGGCTCCGTGCGTCCCTGCTGTCCTTGAAGTGGGCGGTAATTTTGCACGAGAACGTCCTCTTTGCTTCTTTGATGCCCCGGGACAGGTCGGCCCTCGCAGTCCTCAAGCCAGCCTCATCCCCTGCTCTAAAGGCTTTGTCCCTGGCCCTCAGCAGCCTGAAGACAGCCCCTGTCAGCCATGGCTTCCGGTTAGCCCGAGTGACGATGGATTTTGAGAGAGTCACATCATCAATGCACTTCCTGATGTAGGAGGAAACAGAGTCAGTATACTCCTCAATGTCTGTCCGATCGACGCAAGTGGCAGCCCTCCTAAACATGTCCCAGTCAGTAGAGCCAAAGCAGTCACGCAGTGCATCAGAGGCACCCTCAGGCCACACCCGTACCTGCTTGCGAACCGGCCTGGACGCTCTCACCATTTGTCTGTACGCGGGCAAAAGCATAACAGTGATATGGTCAGAAAGTCCAAGATGGGGGAGGGGGGCGGCTTTGAAAGCTCCTTTATGCGAAGAGTAGACCCGGTCCAGGAAGCTGTCGCCACGCGTAGGAAAATTAACATGCTGGTGAAGCCTCGGAAAAACAGACTTCAGGTTAGCATGATTAAAATCCCCAGCGAAGATGGTGAAACCGTCAGGGTGCGCTGTCTGTTGTTCACTGACAGCCTGGTACAGTTCACTAAGAGCCGCGATCCTGTCGCCTTCGATGTTGGAAGGCGGGATGTAAACCGCGACTAGCAGAATCGCTGTAAATTCCCTTGGCAGGTAAAAAGGACGGCACTTAATGATCACGAACTCCGCCAGTGGCGAGCAGTGCTTGCATACCACTACAGAGTCCCGGCACCGTTCGTCACGGATGTAGACGCATATTCCACCTCCACGAGATTTCCCCCCTCGTACAATGGCCCGGTCCGCCCGATAGCACGCTAGCCGCTCCAGATGTACGGCAGAGTCCGGAATGTTGACAGTCAACCAAGTCTCAGTGAACACGAGCACACAGCAGTCCCGCACTGTCCGGTTTGTAGATTGCAGCAGGCGAATGTAATCCATTTTGTTGTCCAGCGATCGAACATTCGCCAGAAGAATGGAAGGCACGGCCGGGCGAGCAGGGCCGGCCGCCAGCCTTGCCCGGACGCCCCCGCGTTTGCCCCTCTTCAGCCTCCTCGCACACCGCTTTCGACGCTTCCCAACCGGGGGAGGAATAGCAGACGAGCCCGGCGACGCTTCAGGACGTAGCAGTCCGAGCTCCTTTGATGTTCCCGCATCAAAGTCCAGAACTCGACAAAACTCGCTTTTGCCGATGTCAAGCAGAACCTGCCTGCCGTACTTGTAGCACGACTCAGTACGAAGAGACGAACAAAAAAAACTGCCGGACAAACACTCATTAGACGGACAAAACACCGTTTGGGCGGGACAGAGAGAGGTCGCTGCGTATGCACGGGCCGCCATCTTGCTAATATATATCTTCAGCAATCTGATTCATTTTGAGTTTTATGTAACCATTTTGGTACTAGGCATGTATAGATATATGGCATGTATAGATATAATCATAGTATTTGGAAATATACTACGGTAATACAATACAAAGGGGAGAAATATTCAAACAACAGGAAAGAAAGTAATTAAATATATACATGGAACTGGAGTGAAGAAGCTGTTGGGGAGGAAGAAAGTAAGGTTTGGCACTGGGAGCGCTGCTGTTTCTGAATGCTTCACACATGCCTGGCAATGAGAAAAAGATCTAAGCATGACAAAGGGAGGACAATAGGAAGATGAGCAACTTTACTTTTAGATCCACATCCCCCAGTGCATAAACAATCACAACTGCACTCATTGTTCAATTGGGTTCTTTCTTTCATGTCCCTTCATGGCCAATTGCTGTGACTCACAAACACTGCCATTACAACCACCAGTACACACATGGAGGCCCAAACACAGGTTATTTATCTCAAGTCGTGTGAAACACTAACACTAACTTGCTAGGTGCCGAGGATGGCTGGATGGCTGGATGTATGACTGGATGGATGGATGGCTGGATGGATGGATGGATGGATGGATGGATGGATGGCTGGATGGATGGATGGATGGATGGATGGATGGATGGATGTAAGGATGGATGGATGAATGTAAGGATGGATGGACAGTTGGGCGGGCGGATTTTCTTCCAGTGGGTTAAGCAGATTTACCTTATGTTACATCAGATAAGTGTTTCGGCAATCATGACATTGCCACACAAAGTTTGTGAGTTTTTGCAAAAAGCTGTTTCTGTGGCATCACTCTGTTGGCCAAGAAAACAACTTTTGAGGGTCCTGACGTGCACAAAACCTGTATAACATAGCAAAAGCTTTGTAAAACTTGGCAAACTGGTAACAACATCTATGATTAGTTCATTGTACAAATGTTCATAAATGGCTCAGTAGCGCCCCCTTCAAAAGTTCGACAAAGCAGCCCCAGTTGTATGTCCCAGAGATATACAAAAATCTGAAAACAGCCCGAGACCATAAAGAAACTGTAAAAACTAAACCGAACTTGGCCGCATTTTTGGTCTTTCATAGAGGTCACATTTTAAACTCCTACAAGAAGTCGCTCTTGAAATTAGGGTTTTCGCATTATTTATCAAGACAAAGCTTCTTATTTTGCTTCGGCGAGAGATGTTCAAGGTATAAAAGAAAAGCTTTTTATTTTAACCAATACTCTTACCATGGTGACGCTAAGATATTGATGGTTTTAACATTTGTAAAACCATATGAAACCTGGCTTACACATCACAGAAATAATCAGTATTTTATAAGTTTCTTGTGCTATTTGAAAAAAAATTGCTTATTTGTATTTTGTAATTGAACATTTCGCCAAAATCTATCAAAATTTAGAGGCGTGTGAACAGCCCAAGACATAGAAAGTCTCTGGAGCCCTACGCTAAACCCAAAAGGAATTCAACCATTTTTGGTTTCCTTTAAGATTTTGCCTCTTAATAGCTCATGTTTGATTAAAGCGGACTTTTTTTATGTACTTTCCAAAGTACATTAATTTTATTTTTTTAGATGAGCTAGCATCTCACTGTGCTAGTAGCCAATGTTGCCAGGGTTGTGAAGGCCTTTTATAGCTACTCGCAGCTCAATGTTTTTCTATTTTACCTGTTGTAAACCTGTTGCACACTGTAGTTTGACTATTTTTTCCAGGAAGAGAAAGAAGAAAAACAGTGTTACACAAACTCTTTGACGATGTGCATTTTATTGCAGAAAGCACCACTGAATATTGAAGGAAACAAAAAAGAATGCTTAATAATTTAGACTGCAATGAAAAGCATGTTAAAATATATTTTTATAACCATGCTTTGCTTATATTTTATTTTTTCAGTCCAATGCATGCCAAGTCATGTGAAGATCTCAGTGTCCACACAGATGATGTTTGAAGAATCGTTTCAGTAGGTGATGATCATGCTTACCACAAATGAATACACACAGCATATCGCTGGCATCATAAATCATTACAGTGATTCCTCGCCACTTTGTACTGACCAGCTCAGTGGCCTAGTGGAAGAGTGTCCGCCCTGAGACTGGAAGGTTGTGGGTTCAAACCCCGGCCGGGTCATACCAAAGACTATAAAAATGGGACCCATTGCCTCCCTGCTTGGCACTCAGCATTAAGGGTTGGAATTGGGGGGTTAGATCACCAACTGATTCCCGAGCGCGGCACCGCTGCTGCTCACTGCTCCCCTCTCCCCCAGGGGATGGATTAAAATCACACGGGGATGGGTTAAATGCAGAGGACAAATTTCACCACACCCAGGTGTGTGTGTGACGATCATTGGGACTTTAATCTTTAATCTTTTAATCTTCACCTTTCACGAATGCGCTAATTCGTGCATTTATATGTGACAGGAGAACAACGTTTTAATACACGCTGATATGTGCAACATGGACCGATTATTGAGAGCATGCAAAAAGAGTTAAAGGGTAAAAGGGAGACTAGAACCCCAGCAGGATGGGTGCACGAGGCGACTCACGAATCGGTCAGCGGGCTCGCGTCGTCGTGGCATCTTGTCACACGGCAGATCAGATCACAGGAATCAGGTGTCAGGCGTGCGTGTGATAAGGCAGGCAACCAGCCAGGTGTACCCCTACACAGCAGATCAGGCAAACGCGTCAGCCGGCCAGCAGGGCGAGACCAGAGACGTAACACATCCGCACACGAAGGAAAAATGTACTGCCATGCAGAAAGAGCCGGGGCAGCGACAATGAGTGCTCAAGTTTATTTGTATAGCCCTAAATCACAAGCAGTCTCAAAGGGCTTCACATAGACAAAAATTGACAATTATTCTCAAAGCATCCCCTGATCTTAAGCTCCCAAAAAGGCAAGGAAAAACTAAAAAAAACCCTACCAGGGGAAAATGAGAAACCTTGAGAAGGGACCACAGATGGAAGGATCCCCCTTTCAGGATCACCAGGTTGAAATGGATGGAGAGAGGGCACAAATGATACAATATGAAAATCAATTAAATAAAAAGTGGATATCCATGTCAGAGCGAAGGGCTGCCGAAGGAGCCCTCAATTGTCCTGGCAGTGCCTTCGAGGAGGTTGAGCTGCAGTTCCCCCATCCTGAATTGGCCCACGAGAATCCAGATAGCCGCTGCCAGCATGGGTGCCACCTAACCACCTCCCCGGCCGGGGAGGGGGTGGAGAGGGAGAGAAAACAAACTCCAGCCGAATCGGCCACTACAAGTTAGTTAAAGGCCATATCATAGAAATGTGTCTTTAAACGTGTCCGAAATGTTTCTACTGAGGTAGCAGTTCTAATATCCATTGGTAGGGCATTCCAAAGCTCTGGAGCCGGAACAGAAAATGCTCTATACCATCCATCCATCCATCCATCCATCCATCCATCCATCCATCCATCCATCCATCCATCTTCTTCCGCTTATCCGGGATCGGGTCGCGGGGGTAGCAGCTTCAGGAGGGCCTCCCAGACTTCCCTCTCCCCGGCCATGTCATCTAGCTCATCCCGGGGGATCCCAAGGCGTTCCCAGGCCAGCTGAGAGACATAGTCTCTCCAGCGCGTCCTGGGTCGTCCCCGGGGTCTCCTACCGGTGGGACATGCCCGGAACACCTCCCCAGGGAGGCGTCCAGGAGGAATCCTGATGAGATGCCCGAGCCACCTCATCTGGCTCCTCTCAACGTGGAGGAGTAGCGACTCTACTCCGAGTCTCTCCCGGATGACCGAACTTCTCACCCTATCTCTAAGGGAGAGCCCGGACATCCTGAAAACTCATTTCGGCCGCTTGTATCCGGGATCTCGTTCTTTCGGTCACGACCCATAGCTCGTGACCATAGGTGAGGGTAGGAGCGTAAATCGACCGGTAAATTGAGAGCTTTGCCTTTTGGCTCAGCTCTCTCTTTACCACGACGGACCGGTACAGAGTCCGCATTACTGCCGACGCTGCGCCGATCCGCCTGTCGATCTCGCGCTCCATCCTCCCATCACTCGTGAACAAGACCCAAAGATACTTAAACTCCTCCACTTGGGGCAGGATCTCATCCCCGATCTGGAGAGGGCATTCCACCCTTTTCCGATCGAGGACCATGGACTCGGATTTGGAGGTGCTGACCCTCATCCCAACCGCAGCACACTCGGCTGCGAACCGCTCCAGTGAGAGCTGGAGATCACGGCCTGAAGAAGCCAACAGCACCACGTTGTCTGCAAAAACCAGAGACGCGATGCTGAGGTCCCCAAACCGGACACCCTCAACGCCTCGGCTGCGCCTAGAAATTCTGTCCATAAAAATTATAAACAGAATCAGTGACAAAGGGCAGCCTTGGCGGAGCCCAACCCTCACTGGGAACGAATCCGACTTACTGCCGGAAATGCGGACCAAACTCTGGCATCGGTGATACAGGGACCGAACCGCCCTTATCAGTTGGCTCGGTACCCCGTACTCCCGAAGCACCCCCCACAGGACCTCCCGAGGGACACGGTCGAACGCCTTCTCCAAGTCCACAAAACACATGTGGACTGGTTGGGCGAACTCCCATGCACCCTCGAGGATCCTGCTGAGGGTGAAGAGCTGGTCCACTGTTCCACGGCCAGGACGAAAGCCACACTGTTCCTCCTGAATCCGAGGTTCGACCTCCCGACGGACCCTCCTCTCCAGCACCCCTGAATAGACCTTACCAGGGAGGCTGAGGAGTGTAATTCCCCTGTAATTGAAACACACCCTCCGGTCCCCCTTCTTAAAGAGGGGAACCACCACCCCAGTCTGCCAATCCAGAGGCACTGTCCCCGATGTCCACGCGATGCTGTAGAGACGCGTCAGCCATGACAGCCCCACAACATCCAGAACTCTTAAGAAATTCGGGCGGATCTCATCCACCCCCGGGGCCTTGCCACCGAGGAGTTTTTTAACTACCTCAGTGACTTCAACCCCAGAGATTGGAGAGTCCGCCTCAGAGTCCCCAGGCCCTGCCTCCACAATGGAAGGCGTGTCGGTGGAATTGAGGAGGTCTTCGAAGTATTCTCCCCACCGACACACGACGTCCCGAGTCGAGGTCAGCAGCACGCCATCTCCACTGTAAACAGTGTTGACGTTGCACTGCTTCCCCCTCCTGAGACGCCGGATGGTGGACCAGAATTTCCTCGAAGCCGTCCGGAAGTCATTCTCCATGGCCTCGCCAAACTCCTCCCACGCCCGGGTTTTTGCCTCAGCAACCGCCGAAGCCGCGTTCCGCTTGGCCACCCTGTACCTGTCAGCTGCCTCGGGAGTCCCGCAGGCCAAAACGGCCCTGTAGGACTCCTTCTTCAGCTTGACGGCATCCCTTACCGCCGGTGTCCACCAGCGGGTTCGGGGATTGCCGCCACGACAGGCACCAATGACCTTACGGCCACAGCTCTGGTCGGCCGCCTCAACAATGGAGGCGCGGAACAAGGTCCACTCGGACTCAATGTCACCCGCCTCCCCCGGGACGTGGGAAAAGTTCTGCCGGAGGTGGGAGTTGAAGCTCTTCCTGACAGGGGATTCCGCCAGACGTTCCCAGCAGACCCTCACAGAACGTTTGGGTCTGCCAGGTCGGACCGGCATCTTCCCCCACCATCGGAGCCAACCCACCACCAGGTGGTGATCAGTTGACAGCTCCGCCCCTCTCTTCGCCCGAGTGTCCAAAACATGCGGCCGCAAATCCGATGACACGACTACAAAGTCGATCATCGAACTGCGGCCTAGGGTGTCCTGGTGCCAAGTGCACACATGGACACCCTTATGTTTGAACATGGTGTTCATTATAGAAAATCCGTGTCGAGCACAGAAGTCCAATAATAGAACACCGCTCGGGTTCAGATCGGGGGTGCCGTTCCTCCCAATCACGCACTTCCAGGTCTCACTGTCATTGCCCACGTGAGCATTGAAGTCACCCAGTAGAACGATGGAGTCCCCAGAAGGAGCACTCTCCAGCACCTCCTCCAGGGACTCCAAAAAGGGTGGGTACTCTGAACTGCCGTTATGTGCATAGACACAAACAACAGTCAGGACCCGTCCCCCCACCCGAAGGCGGAGGGAGGGTACCCTCTCGTTCACCGGGGTGAACCCCAATGTGCAGGCGCCCAGCCGGGGGGCAATAAGTATACCCACACCTGCTCGACGCCTCTCACCGTGGGCAACTCCAGAGTGGAAGAGAGTCCAGCCCCTCTCGAGAGGGCTTGTACCGGAACCCAAACTGTGCGTGGAGGCAAGTCCGACTATATCTAGTCGGAACTTTTCTGCCTCGCACACCAGCTCGGGTTCCTTTCCAGCCAGAGAGGTGACATTCCATGTCCCAAGAGCCAGCTTCTGCAGCCGGGGATCAGACCGCCAAGGTCCCTGCCTTTGGCCGCCGCCCAGCTTGCAATGCACCCGACCCCTTTGGCCCCTCCCACAGGTGGTGAGCCTGTGGAACCCAGGAAGGCCTAGGAAGGGGAACCCACGTTTCCTTTTCGGGCTGAGCCCGGCCGGGCCCCATGGGCGAAGGTCCGGCCACCAGACGCTCGCCTTCGAGCCCCGCCTCCAGGCCTGGCTCCAGAGGGGGGCCCCGGTGACCCGCGTCCGGGCGATGGAAAACGTGATTCAATAATTGTTTTCATCATAAGGCGTAATGTGAGCCGTGCTTTGTCTGGCCCCTCACCTACGACCCGTTTGCCATGGGTGACCCTACCAGGGGCATGAAGTCCCACACAACATGGCTCCTAGGATCATAGGGGCACGCGAACCCCTCCACCACGATAAGGTGACGACTCACGGAGGGGTGCTCTATACCCTGCAAAGATTTTCTTGGCCCTAGCGTTTTGCGAACGAAGGTTACGAGACGAAACAAAAGGAACAACTAGGTCGACAAGATATGAAGGCCATGCAGTGATTTATAGGTTAATAGAAGAACCTTGTAGTCACATCTTAAATGGACCGGGAGCCAATGTAAGTTGGCTAGTATTGGGGTAATGTGATCAAATTTTCTTGTCCGACAGAGCAGCCCCGAGATTAGTTACAGTATCGCTCTGAGTGATAGTACGGTTATCTATAGTTATAGCGGTTACCTTGAATAAGTGTTGATAACGACTTGGACCAATTATCAACATCTCAGTTTTATCTGGGTTAAGGCGAAGGAAGTTGAGAGACATCCATTGCTTGATCTCCGCAAGGCACGCCTCAAGATTACAACAATCCCGTGGATCTGTCATCGATAACGGCATATATAATTGGGTGTCATTCGCGTAGCATTGAAAACTAATATTATATTTACGTATTATGTCCCCAAGCGGAATCATATAAATATTAGAAATAATTGGTCCAAGGACCGATCCCTGTGGGACACTACACGTAACATTATAGAGCTCCGAGGACGCATTGCCATGGACCACTCTGTGCGTCCTGTTTGATACATAGGAATGGAACCAGCCTAGTGCTGACCCTGAAATACCAACACAACTTTTAAGATGCCCTAATAAAATATCGAAGTCTACAGTGTCGAAGGCAGCACTAAGATCGATTAGTAACAGTACAGACGAAGTGTTTGAATCCATAGCTATGAGGAGATCGTTAGTCACTTTAGCAAGCGCTGTCTCAGTGGAATGATTAGCTCTAAAACCAGACTGAAAAGTGTCATATCGATTATTGGCGACCATGTAATCAATAAGCTGCTGCACTACTACTTTTTCAAGAAGTTTTGCTATGAATGGGAGGTTTGAAACTGGCCTATAATTACTGAGACAGTCCGGGTCAAGATTTGGTCGCTTAAGTAACGGTTTAATGATAGCGGTTTTAAAGGCTCTTGGCACTATCCCAGAAGTATTTATATTTAAGACGGACGGTCCTAAAATTTGAAATAATTCTTTAAGTAGTTTGGCTGGAAGAGGGTCGAGTAAACGTGTTGTTTGTTTAGCCGCACTAACCAATTGTGTAAGCCTTTCAAGAGACACACTTTTAAAAGCTGAGAGGGTTGTTGCATGACCATCAGCGTTGGTAAACGGCGGGCTCGACCGAGCGATTGGAATGGTATTCTTGATCTCGTCCCTAATGGATTCAATCTTTTGAGCAAAAAATTTCATGAACTCATCAGCTGAGTGGACGGAACTATCGGGGGTCGGCTGGCGCAGAGTCAGCTTTGCCACTGTATCAAATAGGTGTTTCGGATTGTTTTTATTGAGATTAATAACTTGCGAAAAATACCGAATTTTTGCTAAGATAAGCGCATCTTTATATTTCAGGAGGCTGTCCTGCCATGCCTGATGGAAAACTTCAAGTTTGGTTAGACGCCATCTGCGCTCATGCTTTCTACATAATTGCTTAAATATATAAATATAGCGGTTGCCGACGACAGTACGTCAGATAGCACAGTTGCAGTCATGGAGTTAAAATTACGGCTCCTATAATGCTGAATGCTCTCTTGTCTTTGACAAGGAACTAAAATTTCAAACTTTATTAAGTAATGATCAGACAGAACAGTAGTGTGTGGCAGGACTGCTATATTTGAGGTTGCAAGTCCTCGGGATAATACCAGATCTATGGTATTTCCAGTCTTATGCGTTGCTGCCTGTACGCCTTGCTTAAAACCAAACGTATCAGTTAAAGTCTGAAACGCCGAAGTAAGTGGCTCTGACGGTAAATTCATGTGGATGTTGAAATCACCCATGATAATTAGTATATTATCCGCATTTGTCACTAGATCAGCCACGTATTATGAAAATTAATCCAGGAAGCCAGAGTAAGTTCCTGGTGGACGGTAAATAACAGCAAGATAAAATGACGGTAAAGCGGTGGACCGGACAGTGAGAACCTCAAATGTTTTAAATACGTTGATCGAACGAGCCCTGAATCTAAGTTCGGAATTCGAGATGAGGGCGACACTCCCACCCTTTTTTCGAGAACGTGCCACATGCGAGCTCACAAAATTTGGAGGCGAGGCCTCGTTAAGCGGCAGCAGTTCATTAGGTTTTAACCAGGTCTCGCAGAGACCAAAAACGTTTAGATTATGTTCTGTGATGAGATCATTAACGAGAACTGCTTTAGTATGAAGCGATCTAATATTCATAAAACCGAGTTTAAGTGTAATTGGTCGATCAGGGTGCGTATCTATCGAAGGATATTTATACGAGATGCGAATAAAATTGTGTTCTCTAGGCCTGACATCACCTTTCGAATGTTTGTTAGCGCGGTGGGACGATGCGACCGTGGAAATCTGATAGTAAATATTTGTTACACGTGTAAAATTATCTGAAACAGGCACTGTTTCATCAGCAAAACCGGTCGGGGTGGAGTGGTTGGATTTGTCTACTACCCCAGTAGAAAGTGTGTTTATGTGTACTGTAGCACTATTCAAACTGTCACGCTCTAGTCTACACGAGGAGCTATGTGCATGCTGGAAGTCTGGCCTAATGCAAGTTAACTTTAGCTTGTTTGCTCGCTTCGACGCTCAGAACAGCACTTGCCCCCTGAAGGCCGCTCCCCCTTCACACGAGCTGCACCTGTGCCTCTCCGCCAACAGCGTGAGGAGGGCGCTTGCCGCTATCAACATCCGTAAGGCGGCGGGCCCTGACAACATCCCAGGTCGAGCGCTGAAGGACTGCGCTGGTGAGCTGACGGATGTCTTCACAGACATCTTTAACACTTCCCTGCAGCAGGCCATCGTCCCGTCGTGTTTCAAAGCTGCCACCATCGTACCTGTGCCGAAGAAACCTGCTCCGTCCTGCTTCAATGACTACCGCCCCGTGGCACTTACGCCCATCATCATGAAGTGCTTTGAGCGGCTTGTCATGGAGCACATCCGTTCCGTTCTCCCCCCCACCATTGACCCCTTCCAGTTTGCGTACCGAGCCAAGTGGTTCTCTGAGGATGCCATCTGCTCTGCCCTCCACTCGGCCCTCACCCACCTGGAGAGAAGGGACTCGTATGTGAGATTGCTGTTTGTGGACTTCAGTTCTGCCTTCAACACCATTGTGCCACAACGCCTCATCAGCAAACTTGACAAGCTGGGCCTCAGTACCTACCTCTGCAACTGACTACTGGACTTCCTCTGTCAGAGGCCACAGGTGGTACGTGTTGGCAACAAGATCTCCGCCAGCATCACGCTGAGCACAGGGGCCCCCCAAGGCTGCGTGCTCAGTCCGCTACTTTTCACCCTCCTGACGCATGACTGCATTGCAACCCACAGCGACAACCGCATAGTGAAGTTTGCTGACACGACTCTGGTGGGTCTCATCACCAAGGGAGACGAGACTCAGTACAGGCTGGAGGTTGACCTTCTGACCACGTGGTCCAGGGACAACAACCTGCTGCTGAACGTCGACAAGACCAAGGAGGTTGTTGACTTCCGGAAGGGTCACACCCAACACCTGCCGCTGACCATCGACGGTGCTGTGGTGGAGAGAGTGAGCAGCGCCAGGTTCCTGGGGGTGCACAGCAGTGAGGATCTCTCCTGGTCCACCAACGCCGCATCACTGGCGAAGAAGGCCCAGCGCCGCCTGTACTTCCTGCGGAAACTCAGGCGAGCGAGCGCTCCTCCGGCCGTCATGACTACATTTTATCATGGCACCATTGAGAGCGTCCTCTACAGCTGTATTGCTGTTTGGGGTGGCGGCTGCACTGACTACATACAACTTGAAGGCCCTGCAGCGCATAGTGAACACGGCTGGTAAGATTATTGGTGCTTCATTCCCCTCCTTGAAAGACATTTACATCTCCCATTTCACCCGCAAGGCGACCACGATTGTGAGTGATGTGAGTCACCCCGCTCACTCTTTGTTTGAGCTTCTGCCCTCTGGGAAGAGGTATAGGAGCCTGCGCTCCCGCACCACCAGACTCAACAACAGCTTCATCCTCCAGGCTGTTAGGATCCTGAACTCGCTTCCCCTTTCTGCGTAGCGTCCTGTACTTTTGCGCTACGCTTACTGTCTGCTGTATGCACACTGGCTCCGTTTTGCTCCTCTTATTTATTGTGTTATCTGTTTATTATTTATTCATCATTCTTATTATTTATTGTTTGTGCCTTCTTGTTTTTATATTGTGTCGTTTACTTGTATGTCTATCGTGTAATATGTCTCGTCACCGTGGGATAGAGAAAACGTAATTTCGGTTTCTTTGTGTGTCTTGACATGTGAAGAGATTGACAATAAAGCTGACTTTGACTTTAACAGACTCCAAACCCATCCTGACAGGTGGTCTAATCACCTGTGCCCCGGCCTGCTCTAAAGTGACCTGTCATGTGTGGCTCAAACAGTAATCTACATTCCTAGAAAGAGTGAAGGCGCCTTCACGGTTAGGGTGAAGGCCGTCCTTCCTCAGCAGGTCGGGGCGGCCCCAGAAGGAAGGGCAGTTATCTATAAAATACAGTCCCTGCTTTTTACAAAACCCAGCCATCCATCGATTAGGGGAGACTAATCTACTAAACCTCTCATCAGTGCCTCTCCCAGGCAGGGGGGCAGAGACAAATACTCGATGCCGACTCATCTTTCTGGCGAGATCACAAGTCCTCGCTATGTTTCTCTTTGTGATCTCCGATTGCTCATAGCACTGGGCGTGCCTCTGAGCAGTGTAGTTCACAGAGTGCAGGCTAGTTGCCTCACACGTAGGAAAAAAACACTGCTGTCCAGGGGTCAGGACAGTGAGAATGAGCCCTGATAGCGCGGGGCGTGCCTCTGAGCAATGTGCTACACTGAGGACAAACGCTGGCTGCAGCGCATGTAGGAAAAAAGCACTGCCGTCCAGGAGTCCGGACAGCGTCCATGAGCGCTGATAGCGCCAGCCGTTCCTCTGCGCAATGTGCGGCACTGCGTACATGACTGAGAAGGAATCGGGAAACGTGACAATATCACGTCTTTGTTTTGTTTTTGTACTGTAATGGTAAAATACATGTGTGTGGGAATGTTTATTAGCGGAATGGGAAAGGTTTATGTAGCGTAAAAGTATCGGGGAGGGTTTAAAAAGCCTTAATATTGTGTACTGGACCACAATGTTCTTACATGTGATTCATGTGCAACCATGACTCAGAAACACTACGTGTTGGAAATTTCAACACAGTGGTGTTTACATTTCTAAATACAGTCAAACTTCGGTTTTCGAATGTCCCGGTTCTCGAACAAATCGGAATTCGAACAACAAATTTGAGATTTCTTTGCTTCGGTTGTCGAACAGAATTAGCAGGTCGAACCTTGCGAGCTGAGCTGGTTGGACCCGAGAAAACCCGACCGCGCGACCCGGATGCCGACTGACTCCATTGTTATTGTATTTTCGTTACTTTGAGGATTGTATTAACCCCTAATCATGCCTCCAAAGAAAGCAAGTGGGAGCAGTGAAGCCATCCTAAAACACAAAGACGCTCTTAAACCAATGCGACAGTGAGCGCCCGGCGCGCTGCGGTTGGGCGATCAGACCAAATTAAGCTCCCTGTTCACTTAGGTCCACTTAAATTTTGGAAAGTACATCAGGACTTTAAAAACATTTTCTAAATTTCAGCGACGGCTCTGTCACAATAATGCGACCAGCGCGGTGCAGTTGCGCGGTCGGCGACGCGCTACGGCTGCGCGTTCGGCGGTCCGCTGCAGTTCCGCAATCGGACAAAATTAAGCTCCCTGCGCACTGATGTCCACTTAAATTTTGGAAAGTACATCAGGACTTTAAAAATATTTTCTAAATTTCAGCGATGGCTCTGTCACAATAATGCGACCAGTGCGCTGCAGTTGCACGATCGGACAAAAATGCGCAAATGAAAGACTGCTTAAAAAAGGCGTTTTTTTTGGTCTTAGACCGATTCGCTTCTCAAACTGCCTGCTGGAACAGATTGTGGTCGACAACCGAGGTTTGACTGTAATAATGAACAAAATATACCATTTCTACATTGGAGATTTTTGTTTTTCGCGAGTTCTTCTTAAACGAAACTCCTGCGAAAAAACAAGGGATCGTGGTATTTGGTAAATTTATTATTTTTTCTTAAATCTTGTTCAGACCACTTGTGTGGTGTTGTTTTCATGAGTCCAATATTAAGTATTTATGGCTTACTTGCTTTCATGATGCAATGTTAATGGTATAAGGCATACATTTCAAGGTACAAGGATTCGGCTTAAGCCAGCAATATTTAAAATAGTTTGAGTTCATTGTTTTGTTGTTGAACTTTGCAAGGTACGTCATTTGTGATTCACTAAAAATCTATAATCTATTATGTGCATCATTAGATCAATGCGTGTGAAGCCATATGACCTTCATCAGAGACTTAACATCATCATGAGAGGAAAGGAGGGCCTTGATTACTGTGGCAGTGCCAGGTGAGAGTTAATGATGGTGTTAAATTAGTCTATGGCACTAGCAGTATGCAATTGAGCCATAAAGACTATTTTGTTATTATTGAGGCTAGACTTGAGGCCTCTTTATGTAAGCATGAGTGAAATATTTAAATGTCACCATCAGAGTGGATATCTTCTGTCTTCAGTCATCAAGCCAGCCCATTGTCTTCCTCATTCTGTTTGTTTGTTTGTTGTTTTAATTAATTAGTTTATTTTTTATGTTGTTGGTGTGTCAAATGTTCATCTGTTTTTACATTGTGTCTCTGTCTCCGGTGTCACGTCAGTGGTTTTACCCTATGGTAGGTGACATCATGCTGTTCTACCACAGGGTAGAACCACGGACGGGTTGCTGGGAGGTGTCTGCGTCTGCCCGTCAATCCATATACTCTCTATTTCTTCTTATATGTGTTAAGAGACAGGGATGGAGTTTTTTATGTTGGTTCTGGTGTTGCAGCTGGTGGTGGTACTTCTGAGGTGCCTTTGCGCTCTCTAGCATGCATCTTTGTACTGCTTCACTGTTTGTTGTCTTTTTTTAATGTCTGTTGTATTCCTAAACATGTTTCTATATTGTACAGCAGGGGTCACCAACCTTTCTTAAACCGAGAGCTACTTCCTGGGTACTGATTAAGGCAAAGGGCTACCAGTTTGACACACACTTCTGAGATAGCCAAATTGCTCAATTTAGCTTTCACTACAGTGGCGTAGCCAGGCCGGGGCGAACCGGGGCGGCGCCCCGGTTAGGACTCCCTGCGCCCCGGTTGAAAAAAAATCGAGCTTTTTCGATTCTTCATTTTCATGCCGTTTTTTTCTTTCGGTCTTGCACGAATGTGCTTGCTCTATTCTATGTGCGCGATGTTATCCATTCACCATTTGCCTCCCGGACCCGGATGTTGTTTTAGCGATCAGCAAACGGCGTGGGTGATGTTCGATTTTTTTTTCCTGTGGGTGCGCGCCCCTACTGGAAAAATTCCTGGCTACGCCACTGTTTCACTATGTGTTATTATTGTCATTTCCAGTTCACATGTAAGTGTGATTATAACAGGAATAGCAAAAATACATTAAAACCTTGGTTTTTGACCACAATCCATTCCAGAAGGCGGTTCGAGAAGCGTATCGGTGGAATTCCAAATCTATTTTTCCCATTACAAATAATGGAAAAAATTGTAATACATTTCGAGACAAAAGAAACCCGCCTTTTTTAAGCATTTTTTCATTTGCGCATATTTGTCCGATCGCGCAGCTGCAGCGCACCGCCGAACGCGCAACCATCGCGCGTCGCCCACCGCGCAACTGCACCGCGCTGGTCGCATTATTGTGACAGAGCCGTCGCTGAAATTTAGAAAATATTTTTAAAGTCCTGATGTACTTTCCAAAATTTAAGTGGACCTAAGTGAGCAGGTAGCTTAATTTGGTCTGATCGCGCAAGCGCAGCGTGCTGGGCGCTCACTGTCGCATTGCTTTAAGAGCGTCTTTGTGTTTTAGGATTGCTTTAGTGCTCCCACTTGCTTTCTTTGGAAGCATGATTAGGGGTTAATACAATCCTCAAAGTAACGAAACTACAATAACAATGGAGTCAGCCGGCATCCGGGCCGCGCGGTCGGGTTTTCTCGGGTCCTCCCGGCTCATCTCCCGAGGTTCGACCCCCGAATTTTGTTCGACAACTGAAGCAAAAAAATCTCGAATTTTTTGTTTGAATTCCGATTTGTTCGAGAACCAGGACATTCGAAAACCGAGGTTTGACTGTAAAATAAATAGATCCAGCTCACTGACAAGTGCCGCTATTTGAGCTAATTTTAGAACAGTCCTGCGGGCGACTCATGCGGTCCTCACGGGCGACCTGGTGCCCACGGGCACCGTGTTGGTGACCCCTGTTGTACAGTATATTTGTCTACACACAAGCAATAGGACATGATCAATACAATCACATCAATTGAAAATGGGAACGTAAGGGAGATTGTCCTAGTCAGAATGCTATGAAACCTTTTTCTTTTTGGCAAAGAAAGCTTTATTGCACAATATGTCTAACTAAACGTGCTAGTATGAAAAGGGTTTAAATAATTTGTTCAGCTATTTTGACCAAATTACAAACATCCTTGTCCATTCTTATAAATGTTCGTTTTGAAAATGCTCCACCGGTTCTTAAGAAGGTTGTGGCCACACCATGAGTTTAATCCCTTCATATCCATAGCAGCTACAGCTTCAATGGTATTTTCTGCAGTGTGGAAAGGTGCATCATCTTTCATGAGAATTATTTTAATGCAGAAAACATGTTTCTTACCAATTAGAAATTTCAGATCATTTTCATTTTGACAATTTTGTCAATACATCCATTTTCTTAACCGCTTTTCCTCATAAGCGTCACAGGCGTGCTGGAGCTTATCTCGGGTCCCTTCTGGCAGTAGGGGGAGGACAGCCTGAACTGGTTGCCAGCCAACCGTCGGGCACACATAGACTAAGAACCCTTCGCACTCACAATCACACCAACGGGCAATTTGGAATGGTGAATGAGCCATTCATGTCTTTCAAATGTGGGAAAAAAACGGAGTACCGAAGGAAACCCAGAGTGGACTGCACTTCATGTGGCACAGAAAACGTGGAGTGGGTTTCGCTCTACTTCGCCCCCTACCTAAACACAGCCCCACAGCCAGAATCAAAATGGATCTCCTCAACATCCAAGCACTCACCCGTAAATCATCATTTATTCACGACCTCATCCTGGACAAAGGCTTAGACATCATGTGCCTGACTGAGACCTGGCAACCACCGGTCTATCAATCCCTCAATGAAGCCTGTCCCTCTGGTTATAAATACATGACTAAACCTCGCAGCACTGGCCGTGGCGGTGGCCTGGCTGTACTCCACCGTCTCGATCTAGAGCTGTCCCGCCTCCCTCTACCTCCCTCATTCGAATCCCTTGCATTCAAATGTAAACCTCCATATCCTATGACAGTTTTACTCATTTACCGCCCTCCTAAACCAAACTCCACTTTCATTCCAGAACTACACGATCTACTCACTATTTTTCTGTACCTCCACTTCCTCTAATCCAGTGCTTCTCAATTATTTTCTGTTACGCCCCCCCCCTAGCAAGAAGAAAACTATTCGCGCCCCCCCCTCCCCACCGTGACTATCCTAACTTGTCTTGTAATGTCGCAAACGTCACAGAAGTAACAATGAGAGCGCCACTGCCCCCTGCTGGGAAGATGCGCAATTACACTTTATTCTAGTACTGCAAAAAAAAGCCTGTTCCCCAGGGTCACACGCGCCCCCCCCAGGTATAGCACGGCGCCCCCCAAGGGGGGCGCGCCCCACTATTTGAGAAGCACTGCTCTAATCTAACCATACTAGGTGATGTTAACATCCATGTCGACACCCCCTCCCGCCCCCCTGCCTCTGACCTGTTGCAACTTTTGGACTGCTTACACCTCACTCAACATGTAAATCTCCCCACTCATGACAAAGGGCATACACTTGACCTCATCATCTCCTCATCGGCCATAAGCAACCTACAAGTTCACGAGGTCGCTGTGTCTGACTACAAACTTATTCAAATGGAACTGCCTTTCCCACACCCCCACTCCAAACCCAAGCGGCAAATTTCATTCAGAAATATAAAAAACATCAACCAAGACACTATAGAACAGGACCTCCAGCTTCTCTCCTCCTCCTCTGCAACCTTTCCATCAGTCAGCAAGGCAGTGGACTATTACAATAACTCTTTGGCCAAACTTCTAGGTATCCACGCCCCCATAAAAAACAAAACGGTCACTTTTTCACGCTCAGCCCCCTGGTACACCAGTGAGCTGCGTCTGATGAAGTCAACTGTCTCAAAGCCTCAGGACTGACCGTGCACAAACAGGCCTACAAAGAACATCAGAAGGCCTACTCAAAAGCCCTTGGGACTGCACGTGCCCAGTTCTACTCCAATATCATAAACAATAACCTTGGAAATTCAAAACATCTCTTTTCAACCGTCAACCACTTTCTCAAACCACCACTCCAACAGAACTCCCAGCCTAGGTTCCCAAGGTTGACAAAAACAACCTGCTCCCCTTCCATATGGGGTTTTGTATCAGCATGGCTTAAACAGCACTATCAAATGGGTTATTTTTTTTCCGTGTATAATGCGCCCCCATGTATAATACGCACCCTAAAAATGGCATGTTGATGCTGGAAAAAAGCCTGTAACCATGTATAATACGCACCCAATTTTTTATTTTTATTTTTTTAAAGTCCCAATGATCGTCACACATGCAGGGAGGCAATGGGTCCCATTTTTATAGGAGTCGCACAAGGCCACAGGTAACAAGAAAATGACTGAGATAGGGCTCAATTTCAACTGCACCGACATGGCAATGTAGAAGCAAGAGAGTTGAGTAAGGGATTATAGGCTAAACGGTCAGCTGTAGGGTTACCAATAGGAGATTCTATCAAAAGAAGTACTAAGAGGTGGAGGCGAAGATAACAGGAGGATGTAGATATTCGGAGGTTTGATAAAGGCAAACTCCATTGTCAAAGATAGGATTAGAGCAAGTAGGAACGGGGGTATTTTGGCATTTTAACAGGGATTGACAGCAAGGGAGATTGAGGATAGAAAATCTGGACAGCAATGACGTAAATTACATTAGAAACTGCTCATTCGAGGGAGAGGGCTTGGCGCTCTCTGTGTGGAGCTGCAGCTTTGCAGAAGGGGGGCAGACTGCACGAGTGAGTGGATGGAAGGAGTGTAAATAGGCGACGACTTAAGGAAGCAGGGAGAGGTGCTGGATGGTGTGACAGGCAGGATTTTTAGGAAAAAAAAAAAGGGGGGAGCGAGACTCGCCAAGAGGGGCAATAAAGACAAGCAGACTGTGAAACATATTTGAGCAAGACAACAGGAAAAAGGGGTAGAGCCAAATGATGGCGTAAAAAGCCAGAGGGAATAGTCTGACCCATCTTTATTGAATTTAATTAGGATAAGTAATAGAGATCGAGTTTGGAGGAGCAATCTGTGGTTATGGAGGCTCCCTCAAAACGCCAGTCCCACAGTTAGTCCCTCAGATAGACATATAGGACAATTTGCGATGAATCTAATGGGCGAGTTTATGGAAAATTTAATTGGAGATTTTGCAATAGGTCATGTTGACGAGTATGTCCGAATGTGAAGAGTTACTATTAGGAGTCAATGTTTGCCTGCACACTGACATACTAACTTTGCTTGGTTTGGGGGAAGAGCTGAGTGATAGAAACGGATGAGTGTGTCTGTGAGTGTGTGGATGGGTGCGTGCGCGTGTGATCGTCTATGACTGTGTGTGCGCAGTATGATTGACCAGAGAGGTCTGAAGTTGGGGTGATGTGTTTGCAGTTGAGAATACAATTCCTCTCACCTGAAGGTGTGGTACAGATCGGAGGGACTGGAACTCGTAAGTGATGAGTTCTGACCGGAACCATGGTTCAATGATCAATCAGGGGCACCATCGACAACAAAATGGTTCGATGGAGAAGGCCCATATGGTCAGACAAGACAGAACTATTATCGAACATCAAGACTTTGGACGATTTGACGCGTGATGACTTTGAGCTCACCCGACGGGGTGACGGACAAGGTGGACAGTGACCAAATGTTTGACGCTTGAGCTTGCTTGCGACATGAGCACGCTCTGCTTTGTGTTTCTGTGTGACTTGATTTTTTTTGCAGCATCAGCCACCAGCCAAGGAGCGGATTGCGCGTTGCTTGCGTAATTTGTTTTCGTTCTTGCAGGTTGTCGATTGCGTTCGTGGAAAGTTTGCGTTGAATTTACAAGAATATGTGAACCCTTGCCCTTTTGGTTTTTATGATGAACTTGTTGATGACATGGTTTTCAGGACATGATCCGCGGGCGCCAGGGTTCATTTTATGACTGTTTTTATTTTGATACTTGATGTCTGTTTTTGTGTGGACAAATGTCCGCTGTCAGCAGGGCTATAAGCTCACTGACAGGAGTGCGATGATTTTTGTTTGTGTTGCCGAGTGTGTGGTGGACAGTCAAGTTTCAAGGACTTGGGGTGACGGTCCCGGGGAGCTAGAGGTTCCGCGGACCTGGCTACAATGAGTGTGGTGATGAGGGGGGGACACCTTGCAGGTTCCTTTTGATACATAATGACACATTGGGTGAATGTGTCAAAAGGGGGAGTGATAAAATAGAAAGTGAGTAGGTTTCAATTTGTAATTGTGATATACAACGTTTTTTCCAAATTCACTTGTTTTCAAGCTTTAACAGGACATGCCAGAATTCATTTAGCAGTGATGGAAGGAGCAGAAGAAGCATCTTGAAAGAAAGGGAGTTAACGGGAGACAACAACCTGGAATGGATGCGAAGCGTGGTAACAATTTAGTGACAATAAGGTTTAAGGTTTTTCAATGACAAAGCACGAAGGACAAATCATACAGTGATTAGGGAATGGACAGTGGCACGATACACAATGAAAGTTTGGAAGGTCATTGAATGTCGGAGGAAGACTGGGCCAGAAACAAGGAATGGGGAAATTTCTGAACCCGTGACTGCATTAAAGCTGCTATTACAGGGCAAATGCTTAATTATACAGTTTAGGACGATTAGTTTGCATAACGAATAATGAAAGGATTTGAGTGGTTGTACCGTTTTGGAAAGATTACATGAGCGTTGTTTCAGAATGATGACTGATTTGAACAGTGAGGTGGCTCGAACATAAGGCACGGATACATAAATGTACAGATCTAGGAAACTACAGTGTTGTGAAGGGTACCGGTTTGAGAATGCTACGCATCTTTAAACCGAAGAAGGAATTTGAGGGTGAAAAATAGTATTTGGAAAAAGAGCGGTTGAAGTGACATGACTGACGGGACTTCAGAAAGATGTCAGTGTGATTGAGACAGTGACATCTGCGGCAGGAAAGGCTACCAGGAACAGGTAGAATTTACATTGTGACTGGGGGGATCTAGCAACGCTGTCGGAACGACGAGAAATGAGGGTAATGATTTATAAGTCCTGGAGTGTTTGTTTGTTTGTTTGTTTGTTTGTTTGTTTGTTTGTTTCAGGGACCGCGTGGGCCTCTGGAAAAGAGAGGTAGGTGTCGGGAGCCCTCGGGCGTTCTGATGAGATTTCGATGAGACGATTGATACAGCTTTTTCTTCGTTGCCCCATCATCGCGAAAGAATTATTTGAGGGGGCCCGTAACACTGGAGCTATTGGGTTGTGTTGCCCTGCCAGCGGTGGCCGACGGGGCCGGAAGGACGTCTGGCCTGGGCTACTGCCTTTGCCATTATGACTTCACATGTTTGCACTGTTAACGTCACTTGATACAGACAGTAGCTTTAGCTTGTCGTAGGTCGCCTGGCTGCTGACCCAGGGATGGGATTCAACGGCCATCATAAGCAACAGGAGGACATTGAACGGACAGCCGGCCCGGGACAGTGCCGTCTACTACTAGTGCTACTCCCCACTGGCAGGTCCCCACAGCAAACATTTCCTCTCCAAATTGATGGCGTTGGTGATTTATTACCGAAGGGGGGTGTGCGGACAGCGTCAATCAGTTAATGGGGTTGGGGGATTCAATCTTGGTCAAATGTGGTTCCTGAGAGGCCTCAGATTACTGTCAGGGAGGAATTCGATAGTAAATTAGGTTGAGCTTTCCTAGTTAATGTAACCTTAAGTAGCATGCCCTGAGCATGATTTAGGGTGAGACAAATCGGTCCAAATTGTAGACGAAAACCATAAAATGGTTGGGGGAAGGTTTTTGGATGCACCGATGTCATTTCTTGTCGAGTTGTTGCCGGGGCACTTGTTGTGCCCCGTCAGGGGGGTATGTTGTGAATTTTTATTCTGGTATCATGCAATGTATGTCTCACTAGTAAGCCTAAGTGTCACCGGGTCATGTTCGGGTCAGGTTTGTGTGGGGTTGTTTGGGGCTTGGTCCAGGAATGTAGGCTCATTGGCACCAGACACATCTGGTTTCCATTAACAACTGCTAAGATATGCACCGTGTAGAGTTAGGGAGGCGGACTGCGGGGTCATAGGTCAGCCAACAGCCCCATGTGCGCGCTCCCGCGTAATGGGAAGCGCAAGAGTATAAGGTTTAGGGCGAGAGTAGACAAAGGGACTCGACATCTTGGCTAGGGCGCGAGACACTTCTCTCTGACATCGGTTGAATAAAATCTTTCCCCAATCAGCCGTGTGTGACTGAAGTTTTCCTTCCCCAAGCCAGCCACTTTTTCACCATTTTATTTGGAAGACCAGCTGACCATCGAAGAGAATTCACCACAATAGCATGTGAAATGATGTTAATAATCCCTCACACAAGTTGCACCCACGGCCAAAATATGAATAAAAATGTGATTTATAGTCCGGAAAATACTGTAGTTAATAATAAAATTAATTAAATGATTAATTATTCATCACTAAAGTATTTAAGTTAATTAATGAATGTCATGGTGGTGGAATTCTACTGCCTGCAGCATACTCAACCACCACTAGGGGCACCATTGTTGTTTTTCCTTAAACTTTCAAACGGCTTAAACAGCCTGAAAACCTCTGAAAGCAATCATTGAGTAGAAGGTGGCTACAGTTAAGAAGTTTTAGTTCATTTTGAAAACTAGTGACTAACTAGGTTACTAACCTTTATTTAAACACACAACACCCAGTGCAGCTTTATGATGTGAGCATTTATTCTCATTATTTATTTATTTATTTGATCTACATGTAAATTAGTACGTCAAGGAAAAACTAACTACGGTGGAAAGAATAGAAGAATGACAATATAATCAGATAAGATACACCATAAAAGTAACTCAAAATAAACAATCTTGGCATGAAATGCTGATAATGCTCAAAAGAGTGGCCATGAACCAATTTTACATAATTTAACTTAACGCCATTACAGACTAATGCACAGGTCCCTCCGCCCTTTCCTGTTGTTTTTAGGACACGCCTCCACACTCACATCATGTGGGCTTGAACATGTGGCTTAATATCTCGCAGACATTTTCACATTTGTACATCGGATTCAAATAAAGATGTACTGGTTAGCTCCCTCCTGTGGCCAAAATATTATGACTAGGGTACAATTATGTCGCTATCCATGATTAAAATGCTATTTCATTTTAAATAAAAAGGAGCTAATGAGTCTCAACAAGTGTCTTTAATTAAAATGTGATACAGAGTACCCATGTCTTTTGCGCGCCTTCTTTGCCCTAAACAACGCTGACAGCAGCTAGATCGTGCTAGAACGTGCGAGAATCTTCTGCTGGGCTAAACCAAAAGGCAGTCAGCTGGAGGGTGTTTGTTGTTATGCTCCAAACATAGAATTGTTAAAGCCTGCAAAATGGAGGGCACCTTTTATTAATCATATCAAAATATGCATTTATATGAGTTAGAACAACTTAGAAAGAAAATAATACCGTTTTTTTCCGTGTATAATGCGCAAAATTTAACTAATTTATTGTCCTAAAATCTGGGGTGCGCATTATACATGGGTACAAATATTTTTTTATTTTATTTTTTTTAAAAAACATTTTTTTAAGAAAATCATGGTACAACAAAACCAACAACAGGACTGACCGACAAAGACGTGGAACAAAAAGACAGGGTGACATTACCAAAGACAGGAACAGAAACCAAACAGACATCATGACAGTAACGCATGCAATGATCCGACGGTGAGCGAGGGGCAGACAGGACTTAAATACAAAACACGTTACATTGATTGAGGTGACACAGGAAGGGAGGGGCGACGCGAACAGAAACTATGGCAACCTAGACACATTGCAAAACTGGGGACGAGACATGACAAATCTCCCTCGAAATAAAACTTGAAATCACCTTTCTTCTTGTTTGTTGTCAATCGCGCATCGCTTTCAGCCATCCTGCCCAACACACTTAGTCAGTAAAATTCATAATTGACGACACATCGTTTGATGCGATGGTGCAATCCTTGATGGTGTGTTATTGTCAAATATTGTTTGGTTTTTAATCTCCATCGCAAACCGGATATCATACGGAGGCTGCCATTACAGATCCGAAGAACGGATGCGCAAGACACGTCAGCTATGTAAAGAGTGAGGAATAAGTTTTCTTCCCATTAGTTTCAATTCACAGTTTAATTAGCAGTTTCAATCAGCAAATAACAAAATGCGTATTACAGGTAATATTTTATTTCACAACACTTTGCCTTGTTCCTTTCTTCTCTGCTGTTCACTTCAAACACGCTCCATACGAACGCAATGCTCTCGTATAAGACGCTTGCTTGATCACCTGCTCGTTTGCTGTCACAATGTACCCTACACAAATCTGAAACATTTGTTGCGGCTCCGAGTCACGACGAGGGGCAAGTTTTGGTTTCCAAGGGTGTTTTTATTCCTCTTCAACGTCTCTCCCATACAGAGCCGCCTTTTTCACATGTCCGCACGCCTTTTTCCCATGTCCGCACTGATCGCGGTGGTGCCTTTACGGGCAGTCGGAGAAATCATCGCCAACAAAAAAGAAATACACCCAGCCTCATTAAGACCATACCAAAGACTATAAAAATGGGACCCATTGCCTCCCTGCGTGCGTGACGATCATTGGGACTAAAATAAAATAAAATTGGGTGCGTATTATACATGGGTACAGGCTTTTTTCGAGCATCAACATGACATTTTTAGGGTGCGTATTATACATGGGGGCGCATTATACACGGAAAAAAAACGGTAATGAAAAAAATAAAAATATTTTTTTTTTTGGTGGTTGCAGGTTGAACCCCCTCCCCCCCCAACTGTCACCCTAGGCCAGGCCCGCGGTATTATAAGGCGCACTGTGGTTTTTTGAGTACATTTTAAGTTTTTAAGTTTGCCTAATAGTGTGGAAAATACGGTATATATATATGTATATATATTTTATAATATAAAAATATATTTATTTATATATATATATATATATATATATATACGTATATAAATAAACATACCGTAATTTTCGGACTAAAAGTCGCTCCGGAATATAGGTCACATTAGCCATAAAATGCACGATAACGTGAAAAAAACATATATAAGTTGCTCCGGAGCATAAGTCGCATTTTGGGGGGAAATTTATTCGACAAAATCCAACACCACGAACAGACATGAACGAGCAACAACAGGCTAAACGATAGGTAGGCTAACGTGACACAAACACAAACAAAGAGCTGAGAACGGGCCTGACGTAAGATTCAATTATTGAAAAAAACTATTACATAAATAACACGTTTATAAAACCATCTGTGTCACTCCAATTCATTAAATCCATCGATCGTCCTATGTCAACAATGGGTGCGCGGCGATGACGGCGCTTGCACTTCAAAATATTCCACAGGCCCATATAACGATATATAAATTAGATATCAAATAACTATTATATAAGCAATAATATTATCAAACCATCTGTTAGAAAAATGTATATATATGTTATCATGCGTTCTCTAGTCGATGCTTTACCGCAATATTGCCGCAATATTACTGCAATATATGCTTGCTGTTTGGCCTTGCTGTTTTTATGATGTACCACAGAAGAGAGAGGTTACTGGGTCAGACAGGTCGCAGCTGACCACTCAGGAAAATGAAGACATCTACCAAGACAGTTCCTTTTCAACAAAGAATGATTGCTGATCACTCATGTATCCTGAATTCATCACAGACACAAAGAATGATTTCTGGTCACTCATGTTTCCTGAATTCATCACAGACACAAAGAATGGTTGCTGATCACTCGTACTCTTTCTCACGCTGTTCCATATCAGTATGTAACACCTTGTGATTTTTCTTCTTACGAGACAAAGCCCACGTGGTTCCCTCCTCCCCTTTTAAAGGGCTTGTCTCATTTTGTGGGTAGGGCAAATCCAAATAAAAAGAGCAGGAGTGCATACAGATAATTAGTGTAGTGAGATTGTTGTGAAGCTATCTGTACTGCACTCCTCGCGAGAAAAGACTTAATATTCCGTCTCACTTGTGGTTTGTTTGCTGTTGCTCTTCTCTTAATAGTTATTCAGTCAGCGAATTAAACCTGACAGAAATTGGGGGCTCGTTCCGGGATCTCGACACACCTGGCGGGTCCAGCGGACTCTTCGACGCAGGTGAAAATCCTCGGCCGAGGTAAACAAAAGCCCTTTGACGGGACTGTCTCGATCAGTCCGGCTGGACACCGGGAAGGTTGACAAGATCTTCCGAGGAGGAGAATCAGCAGACCGTGAGTAGGAATATTAATTCTACTAAAAAGGAATGAATGAGCTGTGACAAGAGGTCACTTAATACGAGCGGTGACAAGAGGTCACTTAAAAAATGAATGAGCGGTGACGAGAGATCACTTAAAGACCTTGAGAATTCTAGACCCTATCAAGTGCAATTAGAAACAGTTAAATTCCGCAGGGGCGGTGTGGAGCCCCCTAGCTTTCAAGCTAGTTAAATTCCGCAGCAGGAGGGGCGGACTCCTCTGTTATTAAAAAACGCACGTGGTGTGCTTGTGTATGGTTTGACTGAGAGTGATCTCATTTGAGCTCTCCTCTATATAAACACACAGGATTGCAAACAGTGGTTTTGTGTGGGTGCAGAGGCAAGAACTCTCCGCTCCCTTCGGGGAGGTGAAATGAGACTTACGACACATCGAATTTTTAACCACTGTCCTGTGAATAAAGTTGGTTTTAGGACAATGTAGCCATTCAAACTACCAACTCCAAAATTTAGAAAAATAAACCATGGGAAACTTAGATAGTAAGCGAAAGTCCCTACCCCAACATGAACTACCGTTTTTTTCCGTGTATAGTGCGCAAAATTTAACTAATTTATTGTCCTAAAATCTGGGGTGCGCATTATACATGGGTACAAAAAAAAATTTTTAATTTTTTTTTTAATTTTTTTTTTTTCTTTCTTTTTTAAGTCCCAATGATCGTCACACACGCAGGGAGGCAATGGGTCCCATTTTTATAGTCTTTGGTATGGTCTTAACTAGGCTGGATGTAATTTTTTTTGTTGGCGTTGATTTCTCCGACTGCCCGTAAACGCACCACCGCGCACGGGAAAGAGGCGGCTCTGTATGGGAGAGACGTTGAAGAGGAATAAAAACACCCTTGGAAACCAAAACTTGCCCCTCGTCGTGACTCGGAGCCGCAACAAATGTTTCGGATTTGTGTAGGGTACATTGTGAGACAGCAAACGAGCAGGTGATCGAGCAAGCCTTGTCTGATACGAGAGCATTGCGGTCGCATGGAGCGTGTTTGAAGTGAACAGCAGAGAAGAAAGGAACAAGGCAAAGTGTTGTGAAATAAAATATTACCTGTAATACGGATTTAGGTAGAAAACTGAACTCTCGCTCTTTATATAGCTGACGTGTCTTGCGCATCCGTTCTGCGCATCTGTAATGGCGGCCTCCGTATGATATCCGGTTTGCGTGTGTGCGAGAGCGAGAGAGAGCGAGGGAGAGAGCGCGAGAGAGAACGCTCAACCGTAGCGCGCCGCCGACCGCCCAACTGCACCGCGCTGGTCGATTAGTGTGACAGAGCCGTCGCTGAAATTTAGAAGATATTTTTAAAGTCCTGATGTACTTTCTAAAATTTAAGTGGACCTCAGTGCGCACTGCGCAGGGAGCTTAATTTGGTGCGGTCGCGCAACCGCAGCGCGCCGGGCGCTCACTGTCGCATTGCTTAAAGAGCGCCTTTGTGTTTTAGTCTTAACACCAAAGGAACAAGGCAAAGTGTTGTGAAATAAAATATTACCTGTAATACGCATTTTGTTATTTGCTGATTGAAACTGCTAATTAAACTGTGAATTGAAACTAATAGGAAGAAAACAACTCTCGCTCTTTATATAGCTGACGTGTCTTGCGCACTTCACAACACTTTGCCTTGTTCCTTTCTTCTCTGCTGTTCACTTCAAACACGCTCCATGCGACCGCGATGCTCTCGTATCAGACAAGGCTTGCTCGATCACCTGCTCGTTTGCTGTCTCACAATGTACCCTACACAAATCCGAAACATTTGTTGCGGCTCCGAGTCACGACGAGGGGCAAGTTTTGGTTTCCAAGGGTGTTTTTATTCCTCTTCAACGTCTCTCCCATACAGAGCCGCCTCTTTCCCGTGCGCGGTGGTGCGTTTATGGGCAGTCGGAGAACTCAACGCCAACAAAAAAAATTACATCCAGCCTAGTTAAGACCATACCAAAGACTATAAAAATGGGACCCATTGCCTCCCTGCGTGTGTGACGATCATTGGGACTTAAAAAAAAAAGAAAAAATTTTTTTTTTTTTAAATTCATAAAAATTGGGTGCGTATTATACATGGGAACAAGCTTTTTCCCAGCATCAGCATGCCATTTTTAGGGGTGCGTACTATACATGGGGGCGCACTATACACGAAAAAAAACGGTAAAATGCAAAGATTGGAAAATAATTGAAAGGCAGGATCCCGACCGACTTAAAAAAGATTTCGATAAATGGGTTAAAAAATATAAATTTGGGGGAGAACTAGAAGCAGTACAAGAGCGGGAAAAGAAAACACATGCTACAAATTCAAAACTAGAGATCATAGCGAAGTTGTATCCGCAAATACATGACACACAGAAAATTGAGGAGTCACCTCCTTATGGGTTGACGGACAGAGCCACTAGACAGAAAAGCCCGCTTGAAATTGATTGGTCAAAGGAAATCAGAGCAAATTATACAGAAATAGGGAGAACGAAGCAAAATGATAATGAAACCTTTGATGAGTATCGAGTGCACATGACAAAAGTGTTTAAAACACACAGTGGACTGGTGGAAGATAATGCGCCTCAAGGTGCTTATCAACAGCAATTAAAAAAATGCCATCCACGCAGGGTCCAGACCAGCAATACAAGGCTGGGTGATCAAACATTATATAGGCATGAACACCGGAAATTTGGAGGAATACATAAATCATGCCCTCCATGCGGAAAAAGTAGTAATAGACAAACAAAAACGAAAACAAATGAAAGCTTCAAAAGACACTTTTTTAATTTAACTTTAGCCATTACAGACGATCTTTCCGACAGCTAAGGAACCAGAGCCCATTTGTCCGTTTTTGGATATTGCTAATGCACAGGTCCCTCCGCCCTTTCCTGTTGTTTTTAGGACACGCCTCCACACTCACATCATGTGGGCTTGAACATGTGGCTTAATGTCTCGCAGACATTTTCACATTTGTACATCGGATTCAAATAAAGATGTACTGGTTAGCTCCCTCCTTTGGCCAAAATATTATGACTAGGGTACAATTATGTCGCTATCCATGATTAAAATGCTATTTCATTTTAAATAAAAAGGAGCTAATGAGTCTCAACAAGTGCCTTTAATTAAAATGTGATACAGAGTACCCATGTCTTTTGCGCGCCTTCTTTGCCCTAAACAACGCTGACAGCAGCTAGATCGTGCTAGAACGTGCGAGAATCTTCTGCTGGGCTAAACCAAAAGGCAGTCAGCTGGAGGGTGTTTGTTGTTATGCTCCAAACATAGAATTGTTAAAGCCTGCAAAATGGAGGGCGCCTTTTATTAATCATATCAAAATATGCATTTATATGAGTTAGAACAACTTAGAAAGAAAATAATACAGTTTTTTTCCGTGTATAATGCGCAAAATTTAACCAATTTATTGTCCTAAAATCAGGGGTGCGCATTAAACTATGGTTCTTAAACTGGGTTCGAAAGCCTTACTCATGGGGTGCACGCTGAGGCGCGGACAGAAGGTTTCGTGTGGCGCCGAGCAGATGGGCAGGAACACATGCAGCGTAGTGAGCCTAAGTGACTGTCATCCTGGCAGCCACAGCTGGAGACCGTCCGATAAAGAAAATGTTCAACTGGTCCTTGCAAAGATGCGCTACAGCAATCCTTGGTGAATGGCAGGAATTAATCTGTCGGCCTAACATCGTGGTGGGCCGACATTACGTCAGGGGTCACCATTTTGGCATAAGGGAGGAACATGTCTTTATTCCATAACTCTCTGCCAAGCACTGTGGCTTGAGACAATTCACCACATGAGAGCATGACATCCATCACAAAGGACAAACATATCACCCCACCCCTAACTGTAGGCCTGCTGGGTGAGAGCCCTTGTTAGGGTGGTGCTCACTCTAACTTATTTTGCAAGAACCACACAGGAGACAAGTTAGTCGTTCCAGACACCTGCAGGCGGAGAGTTCACTCGGCGCTATGCTTACAGCGATGGTCGAATGAAGTCTGACTCAGGCCTGATCAGGTGCATATTTATTGAGAGAAACAGAGTGGGGTTGAAAGTGGGGGTGTGGGAACACAGGATGGGGTGAAGCCGCTCCCCTGCTGATCAAAGCATAGCAGGGGGCCTTTTACGACGTTCTGTAAACAAAGCAACTTTGATTGCTTCCTCTGCGTCTAGTCAATCAGTTGAAAAGATCTTAGCACTTTGGTCTACTACTTTTGTTAAGACAGGACAAGCTAGGTAAATTATTACAGGTTACATTCCAACATAATCATACAATAAATATATTCTGTAAACCCTAACATATCCCTCCTGTTTTATCATATGATTATGTCAATCCCGATCAATCAAACATAAGTAAGAAAATACAATGACAGCAATAACTTCCAGTGAAGATGAGGTTTTTCCTCAATACTCCAGTCCAAAGTTTGTGTGTAACTTAAAAACCTGCGGCCAGATTAAATGCAGGAAAAGAGTTACACGGTCCCTCTGCCTTAGGCGACCGGAATGTTATCAATAACAACAGTTCAATACAAAAATTGCTCGTGATTGTTCAGCCGTTGGGGGCTTGGCACGCCCACTGGTGGAGGGTGAGCACAATTCTCACCCCCTTCGCAGCTCCGCTCCGTCCGGGGAGAACTTGGATATATCTGCTGCGTGGTCATTGTCTACAGTGGCTCAGGGTGGACTACCTGGCCACCAAGGGGGAAGAGGATTATTCTGCCTCTGTATGAACTGGGGGCGGGGACTGTCGATGGCTGATCTGGTTCCTTGCAGGAACCCTTCACTGGGGTGCACTGGGACAGATGATACCACGTATCTCCTTTGCCGGCCAGTTGGACGGCACGTGAGATGGGCTCATTTGTGATGTTTCTTCTGCTCCCCTCATCACTGTGTGTTGAATTCTTACATGTCCTGTTAAGACTCCAAAAACAATTACATTTGACAAAACATTGAATCTTACAGTAGATTAAATCATTCTACTCCCCCACCGTTTTGACACATTCACGTAATGTGTCAATAGCGTCGTTGGGGAGCAAAAAGGACCAGCAAGGTGTCCCGGACACATTATCAAACCCATCCCAGCTGGACTAGATGGTCCTGTCTTGTCCAGCCACAGGAAACGGGCCTTCTCCATTGAACCATTTGACGTCAATGGTGCCCCTGAGTAATCATCAAATCCTATTCATCTCAATTTGTACTACACTTACAGGCGGGAGGGGTCTTATCTTCAATTGTGATCACGTCGCCTCCACATCAACCTACCTAGGCCATTCATATGCGCGCACACATACAAACTAACAGACACGAAGGCACCCATTCATTCACCATCACATCTCAACCCCTGTCCCACAACATTTAACTTCATGATGGCCGTGAGCAGGCAGACATTGAAGTCCACCGGACCTCAGTTACAGCCGTGCACATTCCATGTCGTACATGCATTCCCTGCCTGTCCTCATTCATTCTTCCATCATCCTGCCGTAATCTCACTTGCTATCACGCCCTCAGCACACACCTGGAGTGGGTACGACTCCACTCCGCGCGCAGCCACAGCAAGGGAAGCAAGAGGGGGGCGCCCGGCACTGGAACAATCAATGCCGCCGTCCCCCACCCGCGCCAACCCAGCAAATAGCTACCCGCAGAGTCCAGAGCCCCACACCTACATCAGTCTCTCCCACAATCAAATTACAATATCAATCACCCCACTCACCTTCCAACATCCGTGGAGACAATGGAACAGAACGGTCCATGTGCAACACCACAGGAGCCGTCTCCCACAGTCCAGTCTCAGTGGAGACAATGGAAGGCAGGAAGGCACAGGTGAGACACTGGAGGAGCAAGCTCCTGCAATCCTTCCACAAACCAATTACAACAAAAGCCCAAATCCTTTATTTCTGTTTGGGGGGATCACAACGGCCAAATTTTACAAATGACAAACCACAAGACGCAGGTCTTGGAACCACATTGACGACCGCCAACCGCAAATGCCGGGTCAAGGACTGTTCTTTGCAACTCTTGTAGTCAATTTTATTGCCCTTTTGAACTGGGCAGGTAAGAGTGTTTGCGAGAAGAGTTTGAGCACTTCCTAATGATTCCCCCTAACCAAAGACCATTTATGACAGGGGCTATGCCATTTATTGCCTCCTGTTTCAAAGGAGATTCTCTGGTCTCGGTCGGATCTGGGCTGGGGGAATAGATGTTAAGTCCTGTAGCAAATGGTTCCTTTGATCAGTCAAACAAATGTTGATTAGCCAGGGGAGCGCATAAGTGCCCTTCCAAACACATACACCACTTCCTAATAGCTTCTTTAGTCATTTTTCAATCATCTTCCAATTGTTCACAGCAAAAGTTTGAAAAGCTTGAGAACACATTAATTTAATGGTATGACGCCAAATGTATTAGAGAACCCATATGTCGTAAAGTGTTGTATTTTTACTATCTTTCACCATCTGTCCTACTCACTCCCCCCTTCTGAGGCTTGGCATCGCCCATGCCTCACACCTTGACAAACCTTTTTGGGAGAACGTGTTCTTTACCACATACGAGTCCATCATTTAATGTGACTTTCTTTCCAAAACGCTTCTCAATTTCCCAGTTCACACATCTTCTGCACGTGTTACTGGTTCTCCAGTTTTTTCTCCAGTTAATTATCAATCCAAAAGCAACCTTTATTTTTCTTTTGTTTGTTTTTGTTTTTTTCCCTTTCTTAGCATTTAACTTACTCAAAATCACTCTTCCTTCAAAGTCGCTCAAGTAATTTTCCATAGTAGTCCCCAACAACTTCAACCACTCAACCTGTATTATCCTTTCAGTCAGGCATTCAGTCATCAATGCTCATTTGCATCTGACACACAGGCTCCAAAAAGGAGTCTTTCTATCACATCGGTCCCAATTCATCCAAGCTCACCACACAACATTCACGTACCATTTTCAACTCAAGGTTCCTGATAGAACAATCCATCAATCCAAAAATAACTCAACACAAAAAAAACTGCTGGCAAATTAATCAGAATTTTTTTTCTTTGTTTTTAAATTTGAAGAACTCAATCTCTCAGATTCAGCTCGCGTATAGAAGTTTGTATAATCTTATAACACAACCAGTCAATTATTTCTACTAAATGTCAGTGTCTTAAATTCACAATTTTGATTCTTCCAATTCCTGAAAGCATGTTCTGTCGTTTCTTACTTAACATGCACTAGTGTGGATCAGTTTCTGCTCGCAAACAGATTTCTCTCTTTTCCTCTCATTCTTATCTTTCAAAATTGTTTCTGTTCTGCGGTGCAAATTGGATAGACCACAGTCTAGCAAACTTCTTTATACTAAAAGTTTAGCCAATTTTCATCATTTAACACACATGCACAGCTCTCGCGCGCAAGGTAGATCCCAGCACCAATGATTCGTCACAGGCTGGCCATTTCCTGTGGTCGATCATGAGCTAGTTCCTCCCACGCACGCGAGGACAGCACATTCTAATTTTTGATTTATCTTCTAGAAGCAAGTTGCATTTATTTACCACTTGATTTGCAAATTTTAACTTTAGTGCGCACACAATTTGATTTCTGGTCATTTGTCATTGGGCATACAACAGCATTGTCATACTTCTTGTATGGACAGGAGCTCTAATAATCTAAAAAATGTTCAAATAATCTGACAATGACATGTTCTGCTGTCATATGGATATCTGTTACTTCTTTCTCTGTATGAGCATGAGGGGTCAAAGGAAGCTGGAGGAAGCTTGTCATGCTGTAAATGTGACTTTTCCTCTGCCCCTTCCCCCACCCCTTGATTGGTTTTGTCTTGCAAAACGAGACACTCTTGCAAAGTGATCTCGTCTCCCACAGTTCCAACAGTTGTCAGAATCTGATGGGGGTTTCGAATTATATGGTGGCCGGCGACCTTGTCGGCCTCTACGTCTTCCTCTGGCCCGCTGGGACCCATGGAAGAAGACTGTTGTATCTTCATCTAGGTCATCATCATCATCGTTGCCTAGATGAAATACATCAGAACTTTTGCCTCTTTTGATCACTTTTTCAGCATGTCTGGCCCATTGCATAGTTGTTGTCACACTTGCAACATCTACTTCCACCAAATGTTTCCTCACCCAGTTGCCGATCTCAGGGCGGAAATTAGTAAGGAGCGCATTTTTAAGCTGTTGCTGATCAGCACTCTCAGCTGCATCATTGAATGGGATGCCATTATGCACCCTGAATTCTTTTTCAAACCTTAAGCGAAAATCGTCAGTATCTTCCCCAGGCTTCTGTTTAATTCCTGCCAAATGACCATAATTCGCTCGTCTTCGAAATATAGTTCTCACTCTTTGCACAAGATCATTCCATTGTGCTGCAAACTCCCCTATCAATTGATTTCCCTCAACGGGATAGGGAAAGGGCCCTTGATTATTTCTACCCGTATAATGACCTCTAACCTTTGCCCAGTCTTTTCCCAAAGAAGACATTGCAGCTTCTCCTGCCTCATGCCCATTCAGTCTATAGGAATGTATGATTCAAGCCATGTCTTCTGCCCATTTATCTGGGTCTTCAGCAACAGCGGTAACCCCTTCAACTGCTTTTCTTGCCTCTTGCCTCGTCCATGGCCGAAAAACATACGTATGTGGAGGTTGGCCTTCCCCTACAATAGGGTTTGGCACCTGTATCATTGGGCACACATCAACATTGTCCAAATTTTGGGAAAACCTAGCAGCAGTGGTCAAACTTCTTGTTGTACAGGACTTCTAGTAATGTGACCCTGACTTTTTTTTTCTGTTATATGGGGGAGGGTGCAGGTCTGTTAAACCTGGATACAAGTTTTGCATACGAGCGGAAGATCCCTCTTGCTCCGCTTGAGCTGCATTTCCAGCTGCGGCTGGAGCCGTGGCCGGGACAGTGCGCCTGCGCACTGTGGCCTCATTGTCTTCCGGCCTGACAAACATAGACGCAGCCTCATCACTTTTCAACTTTCTATCTTTTGTCTTTTGGATTTGTTCTCTTCTCTCTTGTGAAGCATTCAGCCACATTCTAGCACAAATCAGTTCTTTCTCTTTACTTTTCTTTTTCAGTCCCTTTGACTTCCTATTCACACTCTCCTCCAAAACATCAACGACTATCTTCCAGACTTCAACTTTCAACTTCCCTTCTACTCCATACTTTTTCTTCCACTTTGGCATGTATTGCATACAATTAAGAAATTTACCTGCCATGTACTTCTCATCTCCTTCAAGAGCTAGGGATTTACCGGTTTTGTTTCCCATCTTAATTTGGTATGTTAGGTTTATACAATTTTTATTTCTTTTTTCTTTTCTTTGAGGATCCTCAATGCAGGTTTAAATTGACCTTCCACCAAATTCTCTTTGCAGTCAATTTATCCTACCAGTCTCACTCTCAACCACACAACTTTCATGCAAACAACTTGGAAAAACGGACCAAAAAAAAAAAAAGGATCTACGCTCTTCTTCAATTAGGAAAAAGAAACTATGTTTTTTTCTTAGTCCGTTCCTTCCACTGGGACTAGAATCCCAGCTGTTTAATAGCTTGGAAAAACCAAAGCCGTATCTCATAGTCCGGACAAACCAAAGCCGTATCTCATAGCGAGGACGAACCAAAGCTGTATCTTCAACCGATTCAACCCATTCCAACTTTCAACTGTTCATCATTTTTCTACCTATTCCACAACTTCCCACTTACCAAAAACTTCACATCTTTTATTTTGAAATTCAACCAAAATTCTCTCAAATTCCGTTTTTGTACTCTAATTTCTACATTTTTCAACCGATTCAACCCATTCCAACTTTCAACTGTTCATCATTTTTCTACCCATTCCACAACTTCCCAAATACTTCACATCTTTTATTTTGAAATTCACACCCAATTCCTTTTTCCCTTCTCATTTCTACATTTTTCAACCGATTCAACCCATTCCAACTTTCAACTGTTCATCATTTTTCTACCTATTCCACAACTTCCCACTTACCAAAAACTTCACATCTTTTATTTTGAAATTCACACCCAATTCCCTTTTCCCTTCTCATTTCTACATTTTTCAACCGATTCAACCCATTCCAACTTTCAACTGTTCATCATTTTTCTACCTATTCCACAACTTCCCACTTAGCAAAAACTTCACATCTTTTATTTTGAAATTCACACTCAATTTCCTTTTCCCTTCTCATTTCTACATTTTTCAACCGATTCAACCCATTCCAACTTTCAACTGTTCATCATTTTTCTACCCATTCCACAACTTCCCACTTACCAAAAACTTCACATCTTTTATTTTGAAATTCACACCCAATTCCCTTTTCCCTTCTCATTTCTACATTTTTCAACCGATTCAACCCATTCCAACTTTCAACTGTTCATCATTTTTCTACCTATTCCACAAATTCCCACTTACCAAAAACTTCACATCTTTTATTTTGAAATTCACACCCAATTCCCTTTTCCCTTCTCATTTCTACATTTTTCAACCGATTCAACCCATTCCAACTTTCAACTGTTCATCATTTTTCTACCTTTTCCACAACTTCCCACTTACCAAAAACTTCACATCTTTTATTTTGAAATTCACACTCAATTCCCTTTTCCCTTCTCCTTTCTACATTTTTCAACCGATTCAACCCATTCCAACTTTCAACTGTTCATCATTTTTGTTAGGGTGGTGTTCACTCTAACTTATTTTGCAAGGACCACACTGGAGACAAGTTAGTCGTTTTAGACACCTGCAGGCGGAGAGTTCACTCGTCGCTGTGCTCTCAGCGATCGTCGAATGAAATCTCTCTCAGGCCTCGTCAGGCGCTTATTTATTGAGAGAAACAAAGTGGGGTTTGCAAGTGGGGGTTTGGGAATACACAGGTTGGGCTGGAGACGCCCCCCCTGCTGATCAAGGCATAGCAGGGGGCCTTTTACGACTTTCTGTAAACAAAGCACCTTTGATTGCTTCCTCTGAGTTTAGTCAATCAGTGGTAAACTAATTTGTCTAGACAGGACAAACTACTTAACTTATTACAGGTTACATTCCAACATAATCATACGATGAAGATATTCTGCAAACCCTAACAATTTTTCTACCTATTCCACAACTTCCCACTTACCAAAAACTTCACATCTTTTATTTTGAAATTCACACCCAATTCCCTTTTCCCTTCTCATTTCTACATTTTTCAACCGATTCAACCCATTCCAACTTTCAACTGTTCATCATTTTTCTACCTATTCCACAACTTCCCACTTACCAAAAACTTCACATCTTTTATTTTGAAATTCACACCCAATTCGCTTTTCCCTTCTCATTTCTACATTTTTCAACCGATTCAACCCATTCCAACTTTCAACTGTTCATCATTTTTCGACCTATTCCACAACTTCCCAAAACCTTCACATCTTTTATTTTGAAATTCACACCCAATTCCTTTTTCCCTTCTCATTTCTACATTTTTCAACCGATTCAACCCATTCCAACTTTCAACTGTTCATCATTTTTCTACCTATTCCACAACTTCCCACTTACCAAAAACTTCACATCTTTTATTTTGAAATTCACCACAAATTCTCCAAATATTCTACATTTCTCAAGTAATTCAACACGTTTCAACATCGTTCGGCAGCATTCCCCGAAGAAGTTATTCATACATTTCGCCTTCACACGCAATTTCTCCAGAAATTGCAAAATTCTAGTTCATAATAACAGTGTCATATTTTATGAGAATCACTGATAGCAGTTTTTTAGTGAATTATTATTTTTTTAATGCTGTTAATAAATGCATTTGTTTTCAAAAAAATTGTTTGGAATATCCATGCTTTACTACCTACTAAAGGCCAAGATCTTTTATGCAATGACCTTTACAGATCGCTTATATGACTTCACACAACGCCTACGTCCATCTGCTCCTTGTCCGGCCCTCCGGTCCAAATTTAGAACCCAGTTCGGCCCGCGAGTCAAAAAGTTTGCCCACCCCTGGTCTAATAGTAACAACATTTAATGATTAATATCCATAAAGACAAAATCTTAATAACCGTCACTAGAATATGCACAAATCTGACTTAAATGTTACCTTATTTTTCACGTCTGTCCTTCTCACTTCTCCAATGGTTGTACACTTTGTCCAGGTTGATGGCTTAGTCTGCTTCTTGCTTTGACTTTATGTGCATCACTTGGTCCAAATGTGTCACTTCAAGACGATTTCTGGATTTTGTTTTGATATGATTCATTAAACTAAATCCTCTTTCACAGTTGGCATCGCTGCATGTTTTGCAGAGTAGACCTTTCTCACTTGAAAAAGAAAAAATCTCACCCAATTTCACCGCTTTTTCTTCAATTTGCACATACTCCGACAGCCATTCCATCTTAGAAGAACTGCATTTCTTTTTTACTGTGGCTTGGTGAGTGGATGTATCGCTGCCTGTTCGTTTCGCTAGGATGCGGTTTGTATTAGCATCAATTAACCTGCTAGCTAACCTGCACGGCGCATATAGGCAGGGCCCAGACGCAAGCACCGTCAATGCCATGATTGGCTTTGTACCGTAGTGAACCGTATCGTACTGAGTGGGAAACAAAAAAAAACAATATTATTGGGCGAATTAATCAGATTAGGTCTAATATTAATATATTATAATTTATATAATATATTATAATAATATATCATAATCTAATATTAACACGTTATGTTGATGTTTATGCGCTGGATAGATTTTCTTGTGCGCTGAGAATGTGCGGGCAGTGCACGATTGCGCACGCGCGCAGCTTAGAGGGAACATCGGTGGAAACCATCTCTCACTTTAATGTAGTCAGGCTGGTGTGCTTCAGTGAGCTTCAAGCCTCTCAAAACGTCATCTGCTTCGTCTCTGATACAGTATATCAAGCAAGGTATTAATCTGATTTTCTTTGGAGCTTGCTGTTAAATTGCTTGCCTGACGGAATCTCTCATATCTCCTTATCCATTTTGTCCACTCGTGCGGCTTGGAAAAATAAAAGGGCTCTGGTGGTTGAATGCTAAATGTAGCGCGGGGTATGTTAGCCATCATTCTAGCTCCTTCCCCATTCCGCTCGTCTTCTCCGTCACTCATTTGTTCTTCCTCACCCGTCCCGTCCTTTTCCTCCGCGGTGGACGTTTCTCCGTGTGGGTTACTGTTTCACAGCACTTCTGACACCATGTTGTGTTTATACGGAGTAGAGATGAACGCTAATGCAACTTCTTTATTCAGCAACGTTTTATTCCCACCCCACTCGTGTCTCACATAGCAGTACCATGCCCCTGGCGCACCACAGTGCCACCAACTGTCAACATTATGCGAGATCTCCAATAACACGCTATACAATATTATAGTTTCAACATACGATAATACCACAAATTGTGTGCAGTAAGTTGGTGGCTATGTGCGTGCAGTGAATGAATTATATATATTAATTGAGAAAAACTGCAGCATAGGCAATTTAAATCGCTTTTAGGGGAGCATGAATTATTCACAAAAATTCACTATTTGTGGTTGGGTTTAATCCCTCATAAACTCCGAAGTCCACTTTAGAAGAGATGTTCGATTTTGTATTATGGTTTTTAAATGACTACTGAGCCTAAGCTAATTGGCATTAATACAGACTTCCGTTTTTCTAAACCACTCTGTTTTATCATATTCTTGCAGCATTTCCAACGGAATTCCTGGCTCTGCCTGACTGTGGCCCGATGTTGATCCCTCATGAAGTCCAGAGTCCACTTTAGAAAAGATGTTCAACAATTTTGAGATGTATTAGTATGGTTTATAAATTACTACTGAGCCTAAGCAAATTGCCATTAATACAGAGGACAGTTTTTTTCTAAATCATTATCTGTTTATCATATTCTTGCAGAATTTCCTCCTGAATTCCTGGCTCTAGCCTCACTATGGCTCGATGTTCTACAAAGCTTCAGCTGTACTTCATGGGTTTAAGATATGCAGTTATTTCCTCTCATTTTCCACAAATTTTACCAAAGTCACGTGCACCTGTTTTAAACTCTTACTCCACTGACATTAAGGTGCGACCCTACTTCCAGTACATTAAACACAAGATTATATCCCCTCCCAGTCCACCATACAACCATGTATGTCAGATAGGGGACCCGGTGTTACGATCAAAAGCTGTAACAATTGACCCTGCAGCTATTAAAGGACCTGAGGTCCAGAAAGTAATAAATACAATGGTCAAAGTTATGCGTAAAGTTGAGTGTGTTGGAATTAGCGCTCCTCAGATCGGTGTGCCACTTAGAATCCTTGCCTTGGAGTACTCTCAGAAGTTGTTGGATGACAGTTCCCCAGTGTCAAGAAAAGTTCGTGGACTCTCTGTCCAGCCATTGAGAATCTTTGTCAACCCCCAAATGAGGGTACTGGATTGGCATATAGTGCTCTTTCAAGAAGCCTGTGAGAGCATTTGTGGCTTTTCTGCCACTGTTCCACGTTATCTGTCTGTGGAAGTATCAGGTACTCTATTTTAGATCTGTATGTTGTCAATCTAAAAAGCAAAAACTGAGAACACGGATTCTTGTGTTTACTTACCACTAGGTCTGAATGAGAAAGGAGAAGATACAACTTGGCAGGTCAGCGGTTGGCCTGCTCGAATCCTCCAGCATGAAATGGACCACTTGGATGGAGTGCTTTACATTGATCACATGGATAGCAAAACCTTCATCAATGTCAACTGGCAGACATACAATCAATAGAAGAGACTTGATCGAGCCACCAAGTGTTTGAGGGTTATTCCGTGCCAAAGCTTATTTTGATTTTAATGCAACTTGGTGTAATTGTTGATAGTCATGGTTCAACACCGAATCTCAAAATTAAGGCGGTTAGAGCAAGGGTTGGGGGGGTTACGACCTGCCGAATTTGGATATTTCTGGCCAAAAGGTGTGTGGTACCCAACCTTTAAACCTGTATTACTTGAGGAAGTACTGGGAAAACTGTCACGAAACAGGTATCATTAGAAAGGGAATTCAAAAAAAGATTCAAAATGTGTGTTTTTCTGCAATTGTTGCGTATTTTAGTAACTTGACCTTTTCATCAATAATTTGACCTTGAAAAGACCTTGTGGATCATGTGAACTTGACGAATCTTTTCATGAAATTTATTATCTTACTTGTTCTCTAAAATGTGAAGTTTCACCATTTAGCAACAATAAGCAATCAAAAGTATCCATCCCTCATCCCTCAATATATTTTAGGTATTTTGTACACGTAAATACTTGTAATATGATCATCAATCCACATCTTTGTTTCATTTTACGTCTGCTTTGATTGAGAGGAAAGTGTATGAAATGTAGAATTGCTCCTCCCATCTGTGGTCTCTTCTTAAGGTTTCTCATTACCCCTAGTAGGAGTTTTGAGTTTTCCCTTGCCCTCCTGGGAGTTTAAGATCAGGGGATCTTTGAGAATATTTGTCAATTTTTGCACATCCTGAGTGTTGTTAGTCACCTAAATGTTGAACAGAGGCTGAGATGTACCGAAGTCAAATTCCTTGTTTGGCATGCTCAAACATGGCCAATGTTAATTCTCAGGTCTCAACTGCTAATCATGTTAACAGGATTAGGCTTTTGACTTCTTGACTCATCTCCTACCACCGAAGGACTGTTGGAATAGACTCTAGCCCGCCCACGAGAATAAGCGGTTCGGAAGATGAATGAATAAATGAATTTACTGTTTTTACTGTCTTTGTAGTGTTTTGTTGCTTCTGCAGCAGTTTGGAAGATTAAAGAATGATTAAATGTATTGGATTGGATTATTTCTGTTAAAAATTACATGTTGGAAACAATGTTTTTGAGAACGTGTGAGATTGCATTTCAAGAAAAAGTCACGTGATTCACAAGATCAATGTCAAGTCACATTACTAATCAAAGGGTCAGCTCAAAAAATCAAGGTTGAATGGTTGGCGGCTTTGCCCCTTTGTGACAAAAAAATTAAAATGGTTGGGCCGAGCTCCCTTCTCCGATTGACTGAGTACTTATTGTCAACTTTGATGCGCATGCAGCAATCTGTCAGGCGCTTGCTGGAGCTTTGCAATAGAAAAGTTCAGATATTTTTCTGGAAACTGAGGTATATCCTCTCTCTCACACACACACATCATATATATATATATATATATATATATATATATATATATATATATATACGTGTATATATATATATATATACATATATATACACACACACACATACACAGATATCTATACAGATATATACAGATATACATACAGTGGAGCCTTGGTTTTCGAACATCCCGGTTCTCGAACAAATCGGTATTCGAACAAAAAATTCGAGGTTTTTTTGCTTCGGATGTCGGACGAAATTCGGTTGTCGAACCTCGCGAGATGAGTCGAAAGGACCCGCATGCCAACTGACTCCGTTCGTTATTACATTCTCGTTACTCTGAGAATTGCATAAACTCTAATCATGCCTCCAAAGGAAGCAAGTGGGAGCAGTAAAGCCATCCTAAAACACAAAGACGCTCCTAAAGCAACGCGACAGTGAGCGCCCGGCGCGATCGGAACAAATTAAGCTTCCTGCGCACTGAGGTCCACTTAAATTTTGGAAAGAACGTCAGGACTTTAAAAATATTTTCTAAATTTCAGCGACGGCTCTGTCACAATAATGTGACCAGCGCGTTTTTTTCCATTATTTGTAATGGGAAAACATGATTCGGAACTCGAACGATTCACTTCTCGATCAGCCTTCTGGAACGGCTTGTGGTCGAAAACTGAGGCTCCACTGTATATATATCTATATCTCTCTATATATAGATAGATATCTATATATACACACACAGAGAGAGACATACGTATATAGACATTACAATAACTTACTAGAATGTGTAGAGCAGTGGTTCCCAAAGTGGGCGGTACCGCCCCCCTGGGGGCGGTGGAAAGATCTGGGGTGGCGGTGAGGAAGAAAGGGGCGGTAGGGGGGCGGCAGTCCGAAGTCAGAAGTTTGAACGTTTGTTTGTTTTTGGTTACAAAAAAAGATCTCTGACTGCTATCAAGTGCTATGGAACAAGGTCAAGATGTACCTTATTGCCTTCCCAACATCATATTTAGTAGAACGGGGCTTCAGTGCAGTCGCCTTGCTTCTTTCCAAGCAAAGAAACCGACTGAAAATTACTGACCGCGGGGATCTACGACTTCTTCTTAGTGGGTTCCAGCCTGATGTTGAGAAGCTTATGTCCCTGCACCAAGCACATCCATCCCATTAATATTAAGTGTGAGACAATGAAGGTTACTGGTGGAATGTTTATTTACCATTCTATGTTGCTGAAACAGTTAAAACTGCTAAAAAATAAAATAAATTGGTTTACTAAATTGGGTTTTATTTGTGAAATACACATTTGTGTTTAACCTTTCTCTTTTCAAATTGCAGCATACCAAATATCAAGAAAGAGGTGTTTGTTTCCATATGTGTCTGTGTGGGGGGGGGGGGCGCTAGGAATTCACTGGGGAGCCAAGGGGGCGCCAGACTGCAAAAGTTTGGGAACCATTGGTGTAGAACAGTGCTTCTCAAATAGTGGGGCACGCCCCCCTTGGGGGGCGCGTGTGACCTTGGGGAACAGACTTTTTTTTGGCAGTACTAGAATAAAGTGTAATTGCGCATTTTCACAGCAGGGGGCAGTGGCGCTCTCATTGTTACTTCTGTGACGTTTGCGACAGTGCAACATTTTACGACTTACAAGACAAGTTAGGATAGTCACGGTGGGGAGGGGGGGGCGCGAATAGTTTTCTTCTTGCTAGGGGGGGGCGTAACAGAAAATAATTGAGGAGCACTGGTGTAGAGCCTGTGGGGTAGACAGTCTTACCAGTGCCGATTTAGAGAATCTATCTACTGCAATTTCACATTAGATTGCTGGTTTGAAATGTAGTTTCATTATTAGTTTTATAAACTTTTATTTTAAAACTTGTCTGGAGTTTGAGTGTTTTATTCCTTGTTTTTACTTTTGCGCATGAAAACTGAAAAATCAAACATTTGTTTAACTGATTTATACGACAAATTCAAAAAAGTTTGTTTCATGTCGATGTATGTCAGTGCTTCTCAAATAGTGGGGCGCGCCCCTTGCTATTCCTGGGGGGGCGCGTGTGACCCTGGGGAACAGGCTTTTTTTTTGGCAGTACTAGAATAAAGTGTAATTGCGCGTTTACTACAGCAGGGGGCAGTGGCGCTCTCATTGTTACTTCTGTCACGTTTGCGACAGTGCAACATTTTACGACTTACAAGACAAGTTAGGATAGTCACGGTGGGGAGGGGGGGCGCGAATAGTTTTCTTCTTGCTAGGGGGGGGCGTAACAGAAAATAATTGAGAAGCACTGATGTATGTAGTGGTTTTCTTAGCAAAAAATATCTCAAGTGAATAAAATATTTTTGAAAGTTTATAACTGTACATTTAACTTACGACATTTAACATATGACATTTAACTGCCTACATTTAAAAAGGAAAACTTATTTTTGACAAGAGGTTATGCCTTATGCATTTACAATTCATATGTGAATTCAAAACTAATGTAAATAATGGCATTGCCTTTGCAGATGTCAGCAGCTCGCTTTCAAAAATCGCCATGGCTAACAAGATCAAAGAGTAAGTATAGATCACAGATTTGAAATTTTCTGATGGCATGGCAAAGATGTAATTTCCCTTTTTACCGATGTTGTAATTTGTGACTCCAGATTTGGCTCAAGGAGTGGCACGTGAAAAGGTAGGATTTTATCTTCTGATGTCATTAAAATGTGCACCTAACTTTGTTTTGCGCTCAACAGGCCTTGGAACTGCAAGGCAAATCACTTCAAAAGGTAAAATTGTGTTGTGTTATGTTATGTTATTAACAGCGGTTAATGGGTGAATTGTCAAATTAGACATCTTCTTTTTCCCTTTCCCTCTTTTTCAGACTCCAAGCCTGGAGTAAGAGGAGCATCCGTATTAAAAACTGACCGGACTCCACAAGGTACAGATTGATTTTTGATTTATTCTTGATTGTAGAAGTAATCACAATCGCCTTGCATTATCTTTGGAAATTGATCTGTTATTGGTGGTTTGTATATGAGTATGCTGAGCTACTGTCGCGCACATGCAAAAAGTGTATGTTGTAATTGCAATCTTCAATATGGAACTTGCATTTATGACATTTATGACATTGACTTTCACACTCCGGAAACCATGGCGGATGTCGAAGTGCAAAATAAAACCCAGATTTACCCTGTACATTTTCATCATTTGGATAACAACTTGTACAACAAGCAATTTTATCAGTACTATTTTAAGATAACGTCATTGGATATGTACAACAGCCAAATTAATTTTCACCACATTCAAAGGCACAGACAGAATGCCACCATTTTTTTTTTTTCAAACAAGGCTGTCATGCTGCCGGGTTTTGTGGATTGTTTTGTTTTGCCCTGTCCTTCGTCTCATCACTTCCTGTTTTATTTTGTACATCACATTTCAGATTGTGGGTCCTTCCTCTGCACGGCCGCCCACTTGACCTCCCTGCTTGCTAACTACGTACACCTGTGTTGTCCGCCCTGATTGTCTGCACCTGTGTCCTCCCCCTTCTGTGTGTGTATTTAGCCTGCGTTTTCCCCTTGTCTTATGCCAGTGCGTCTTGCTTGTCATGATCACCAGCGATTCCGTAGTCACAGATATTCCCTGTGAACGCCCAGATAGGAGAGACTTTTTGCCCAAGCTCTGTGTTTTGTTCGTGAGATTTTGCCTTCGTTTTTTCCCTCAGTTTGAGGCACCTTTTGTTTGCTGTTCTCAGCCTTTTTCCCTCGTGTTGATGCGCTTTTGGTTTTGCCCCTTTTTCCCTCATCTTGAGGCGCTTTTTGTTCCTGCTGCTGTCTTCCGTGGAGGAAATAAATTCCTTTGTTTGAACTCTGCATTCGAGTCCTCTCCCTGCTCTGAGCCTGACAGAACGCACTGGCCAGACATGGACTCGGCAGAGTCGGAGCAGCTGGCCGCCACAGTCCGCTCCCAGGCGTCGCAGCTAGCCCAACACCAGAAGCAGGTAGATGCCCTGGGAGTTGGAGTTCAAGAGATTATGAAGACACAGGAAGACTTCAGAGCGGTGGTGGCCACCCAGGTGGGAACACTGAGCCGGCAAATGCGAGACGTTCTCACGCTTCTGACCGCGGGACCAGCAGCGACGCCCAGTCCACCAGCTGCTTCCCCGGTAGATCGTCCGGCTCCCGCTCCCATGGCGATGGGGGTCAGACTGGCTCCCCCTGAACGATACGCTGGAGAACCCGGGCTCAGCAAAGCCTTCATCACAGAGTGCGAGATGCAGTTTGAGCGGTCCCCAGGCGATTTCCCCACGGAACGCTCCCGGGTGGCGTACATTATCTCGTACCTGACGGGAAGGGCCCGGGCGTGGGCCACGGCGGAATGGGCCAGGGATTCCGCTACCTGTCATTCTCTCTACGCTTTCATCGAGGCCCTGCGCATGGTGTTCGATCCGGTCTCCTTGGACCGAGAGAAGGCGCGTGAGCTGTGCCAGCTGACCCAGGGTCGAGAGTCGGTCAGCGACTACGCGATCCGCTTCCGCACTCTGGCCGCGGAATGCGGGTGGAACTCGACGGCCCTGTATGATGTTTTTCTCAAGGGTCTTTCCGGAACCATCCAGGACCAACTCATTCCCCTCGATCTTCCCGCTGACCTCGACGCTCTCATCGCACTGGCTATCCGCACGGACAACCGCTTGCAGGACTGGAAGAAGCAGCGCGCAAGCCGGAGCGCGACCGCCTTCTCCCCCGTGTCAGGGGTGGAGTCGCCACTCCTCGAGACGCACCGCCAAAGATCGAACACGGCACTGCTACCGCCTGGGACTGAACCAATGCAGTTCGGCCGGGCCAAGTTGAGCGATGAGGAAAAGCAGCGCCGACGCCAGGAAGGCAAATGCTATTATTGCGGTGCGCTGGGACATATCCTCCTCTCCTGCCCGGAGAGAAAGAACCCGAAGGTAAGCGCCTTCTCCGTTAGCCAGCAGAAGGGTCGGACCCTACCCATCGGCACACTTACCTGCCTCGGAAAGGTCACCAAGCTTGGTGTGTTAATTGACTCCGGAGCAGATGAGAGTTTGATTCATTGGGCTTTTGCTCGGAGATTGGGGATAAGAACCGAACTGCTAGACACGACCGTGAAGGCCAAGGCGCTCAATGGAGAGGCGCTCTTTGATATATCCCAGGTAACCGAACCTCTCTCACAAAACATAGGGAATCTTTCGGGAATCATCACGCGAAAGTAAGACTGCATGTGGTAACCTCCCCCATGAATCCGCATATCCTCGGGTATCCGTGGCTAAAACACCACAACCCAACCATGGACTGGGAGTCCGGGGAGATAAGGGGATGGGGACCCCATTGCCAAGGGTCATGTATCGAACCTAACCTCCCGATCAGCCCTACCCGTGGTTCTAACCCCGACTCCGTTCCTCCTGTCTCAGACCCCGAAACCCCGGACCTGACCGGAGTTCCAGTGTGTTACCACCAACTCGCGGAGGTATTTAGCAAAGCCAAGGCTAGCTCTCTACCGCCCCACCGTCCTTACGACTGTGCCATAGATCTCCTGCCCGGCGCTACTATACCCAAGGGGAGACTTTATTCCCTTTCGGGACCCGAGAAGCAGGCTCTAAATGAGTATATTGACGCGTCACTTAAGGCGGGATTGATCAGACCATCGTCCTCCCCTGCAGGGCCGTTTTTTTCTTTTGTGGGCAAAAATGACGGTACCCTACGCCCGTGCATAGACTATATTCTGATTTATAACAATTCATACGCAAAATCAACAAGGTACTGCAAACTCTTTATTTAGGAAATTACAAGAGTATTGTAGTATACAAAGTGCTTATTTTAACACTGAACTTTGATGTCGTGTTTTTTTCTTTAAATATAGATATAGAGATTTGTGGTCCCTGAATATTTGATCACCCCATGGCAGGATTTACAAACTGCACGTGTCTTGTCCGTTGAGCCATCTTTTCTTTGGAATCCAAAGTGCTTCCAAACGAATGACTTGAAGCCTAAAGGGGAGCAGATTTCCTCGTCTTTTTGGACACTAGCCAATCCATAGCACCAGCCCAGGAGCCACGTACTAGTTGTCGACTCCCCTTTCACGTGCCTGCTCTGCTCACAACACAACACGCCGCTCACTGCTCCCGGAAAGAGGAAGCAAGCAACAATGAACTGGATTTCAAAATAAAGTCGCGTCTAATGTCCGAGGTCAAACACGGTGATATAAATCGATGTTTACGTTTAGCATCGATGCCAATAAATCGTAGAGCATTATATCGATTAATCGATGTCTATCGATGAATCGTTACACGCCTAGACTACCGTCCCCTAAACCAGATCACGATTAAAAATCAATATCCCCTTCCACTCATGTCGACCGTATTCGATCAGTTGCAGCAAGCCGGGGTTTTCACCAAGCTAGATTTGCGTAACGCCTACCACCTCGGGCGCATTCGGGAGGGCGATGAAAACGAGATTCAACACTCCCCGAGGACACTTTTTGAATACCTTGTGATGCCGTTTGGTCTCACCAATGCCCCCGCTGTTTTTCAGGCCATGATTAACGATGTTCTGAGAGACTTTATAGATCGTTTTGTTTATGTATATTTGGATGATATCCTAATCTATTCATCGGATATGAAGACCCATGAGTCCCATGTTAAGTCGGTCCTGCAACGCCTCCTGGATCATCAACTTTACGTTAAGGCTGAAAAAAGTGAGTTCCACGCCAAGACTACGTCCTTCCTTGGCTTCATCATAGCCCCCGGTAAGGTACAGATGGACCCGGCAAAAGTAAGCGCGGTGACACAATGGCCTAGATCCGATAGTCGCAAGAAGGTGCAGCAATTTCTTGGCTTTGCTCATTTTTATAGACGATTCATCAGAGGCTTCAGCGCCACAGCGGCTCCACTGAATGCTCTGACTTCCCCAACAGTTCCGTTCTGTTGGACGGCGAAGGCGGACGCCACCTTCCAGGAGTTGAAGAAGGGATTCAGCTCCGCCCCAATCCTCACTCTGCCCGACCCATCTCGTCAGTTCGTGCTGGAGGTGGACGCCTCCAGTCAGGGAATCGGCGCCGTCTTGTCCCAAAGGTCACCGGCAGACAACAAGCTTCATCCGTGCGCCTACCTGTCCCGACGGCTGACACCCGCTGAACAGAACTATGATGTAGGAGATTGAGAATTGTTGGCGGTAAAACAGGCTCTCGAGGAATGGAGACACTGGCTGGAGGGAGCCCAACAACCCTTCTTGGTTTGGACTGATCACAAGAACCTGCAGTACCTCAAGAACGCTAAACGACTGAAGGATGAGGAGGATGGCCGAGCGGAGACGACGGCCGGCGCCCGCCTACCAGCGGGGCCAACGGGTCTGGCTGTCCGCCCGGGACCTTCCTCTCCAGGTGGGCTCCAGGAAGCTGGCCCCCCGTTTTGTGGGACCGTTCCCCATTTCCAAGGTCGCGAATCCGGCCGGTGTACGACTTCGCCTGCCCCGGTCCCCTGCCGTGCATCCCACCTTCCACGTCGGGAAGATCAAGCCAGTCAGGGAGAGTGAGATGGTGCTGGCTCCCGTGCCACCTCCGTCTCCGCGGACTGTGGGGGGTGGGCCTGCGTACACGGTCAAGGAGCTGCTGGACGTGCGCAGGAAGGGAAGGGGCTGGCAGTACCTGGTCGACTGGGAGGGTTATGGGCCAGAAGAGCGGCAATGGGTGCCGCACACTTACATCCTGGATCCCGGTCTGCTGGATGACTTCTACGCTGCTCACCCCGACGCTCCTGGTCCGTCTGGGATACGGCCCTAGAGGGGGGGGTTATGTCATGCTGCCGGGTTTTGTGGATTGTTTTGTTTTGCCCTGTCCTTCGTCTCATCACTTCCTGTTTTATTTTGTACATCACATTTCAGATCGTGGGTCCTTCCTCTGCACGGCCGTCCTCTTGACCTCCCTGCTTGCTAACTACGTACACCTGTGTCGTCCGCCCTGATTGTCTGCACCTGTGTCCTCCCCCTTCTGTGTGTTTATTTAGCCTGCATTTTCCCCTTGTCTTGTGCCAGTGCGTCTTGCTTGTTTGTCATGATCACCAGCGATTCCGTAGTCACAGATATTCCCCATGAACGCCTAGCTCTGTGTTTTGTTCGTGAGATTTTGCCTTCGTTTTTTCCCTCAGTTTGAGGCGCCTTTTGTTTGCTGTTCTCAGCCTTTTTCCCTCGTGTTGAGGCGCTTTTGTTTTTGCCCCTTTTTTCCCTCATCTTGAGGCGCTTTTTGTTCCTGGTGCTGTCTTCCGTGGAGGAAATAAATTCCTTTGTTTGAACTCTGCATTTGAGTCCTCTCCCTGCTCTGAGCCTGACAAAGGCAAAGTTTATCATTAGAGAAGGGTTCATTTTAATCTTGCAGCTAACATTTGCTTCATTCTTCAACAGCTAGGAAGTGAGTGTGAAACACCCATGACAGGGAAAAGTAAGAGGGTTTTTTTTGTAGGCATTAGTCATTTACAAAGAGGTCATAGCTGCAGTAATTTAAGTGAGTACCATAATTTTCGGACTATAAGTCGCGTTATTTTTCATAGTTTGGGTGGGGGGGCAACTTATAATAAGGAGCGACTTGTATGGGTTTTTTTTTCCGAAATTTTCCCCCCCCCAAAAAAGTGAAACCCCGATGTAGCAAGGGATTACTGTAATTTGAATTTCAACTGACGTCAGCATCGCGGCGCAGCGTGGCGCGGCGGTTGTTTACATAAAGCACAAAGATTGATCACGGGATGACGAAGATGACGAAGGACCCCACGTACTACCGGCATAATTAGCGGCTTTGTTTCTAAGTGACACAGCGGACAAAGAGTTTGAAGGATTTAAGGATTTGGAGTGACACAGAAGGTTTGAAAATCTATTGTGGCTTTTACGCACGCCCGGTCCTATTCTATGGAGCTCTCTTTCACCTCCGTGGATGGAAGTCGGGGGCCAGCGCTCGGCCGGATGGCTGTCCGGGGACGGTGGATAGGGCTCGGTCATGGCTTTTACGCACGCCCGGTCCTATTCTATGGAGCTCTCTTCCACTTCCGTGGCTGGAAGTCCACGCCGCCACACGCCTGGAAGTTTGTTTTGTTAAATAAAGAGCCGTTTACCAAACCCACGTCTTTCTTTGAACTTTGTTAACGCTACAATACAGTTATATAGTAGATCTGTGGAATAACGACAAGGCTGACGTCAGGGCGCACACGCGGCGTTGTTGACATAGGACGAGGAATTTGATTGATGGATTTAATGATTTAGAGTGCACAGATGGTTTGATAATACTATTGCTTATATAATAGTTATTTGATATCTAATTTATATATTGTTATATGGGCCTGTGGAATATTTTGAAGTGCAAGCGTCGTCAGCGGCGCGCACGCATTGTTGACAAAGGACGATCGATGGATTTAATGAATTGGAGTGACAGATGGTTTTATTAACGTGTTATTTATGTAATAGTTTTTTGAATAACTCTGAATTTTACGTCAGGGCCGTTCTCAGCTCTTCGTTTGTGTTTGTCACGTTAGCATACCTATCGTTTAGCCTGTTGTTGCTCGTTCATGACTCTTCTTGGTGTTGGATTTTGTCGAATAAATTGCCCTCCAAAATGCGACTTATACTCCGGAGCGACTTATATGTTTTTTTTCACTATTTTGGGCATTTTATGGCTGATGCGACTTGTACTCCGGAGCGACTTATAGTCCAAAAATTACGGTATTTTATTTCTATTTCTCTTTATTCTCAGAGTTTTTGAAGGTCATTGTGGAGCCCCTTCTGGCAATCCCTGGGCTGAGGAGCCTCAACTGTCATTCAGAATGTGACGAGGAGAGTGGACGGTGCCTATGACTGATCTGGAGACCTTTGACATGATGTCCAAGGAAATAAATGACAAACAGGATGCAAGACTGAATGACAGAATGATTAAGCTTGGAATTGGTTAATCAAAAATTTGGATCCCCCCCCCCCTCACTCTTGATAGCTTACAAATGGAACCATCTAGTTCTGTTTGGTTTAATTGCTGTACTCTCAAAGTTACTTTTCAGTTATTTTTTGCTTGATTTACAAGAAAAAAAGTCCTCAATTCAATTTTGTCTCCCGGTAATTCCATTCTTCTGAGACACTGTTCATAATTCCTTGTATACAGATTGCAAAGCAGTCTTGTGTTAGGAGGCCGCTGATTTGAAGACCTGCATGTCTCCAAGATGATGTATGATAAGTTTGACATCTGTACTGTAGATCAAAAAACGATAACAGTGAAGGCTTACGATGTGGTGGCTACGCTCAATGTTGACATTTTTTTTCTGTTGTAGATTACACAAATGACAATGACAACATTCAATATGCGTGCTTGTGTGACTCGTGCAGAGGGCCCTCAGGAAGACTGCTCTGATAGAACTGGTAAATAAATTAAAAAATCGGTCTGCTCGTTCCTGTGCAATTGCTTCATGCTCGAAATGTGCGACTGACATGAGATGCATCAAGGAAAAACTATTTTACAGATAGTCGTGTTTTTTCCCATATTCATATTTCTTTTACAGAGTAATCCCAAGGTCTACAATGGGTGGTGCCTGATGTACATTGAGTTCATCTTTGTCGACGCTGTTGGCGAAACGCACAGAGGCCACAGATGATGAAACAAGGACCGCAATGACTTTAAAATTAAAACGGGCTATCAAAAGCCCACAAGAGAGTGATGTTCATATTGTTTCCCCCTTGTGTTTCACCGAGCTGGTTGTTTTGTTTGATATGTCCTACATAAAATATTAGGGGTGTAAATCGCGGGTTTTGTCACGATACAATATCATATCGATACAAAGAACTACGATACGATATTTGCCGATATCTTAAACCCTGCTGCGATTCATTTTCAGTTTTCAAGTCTGTTAAATATTTTTCCATGGTGTCCCAATGCACTTTTTATCGCCTGCTCTGTGCTGTGTGTGCTCTACACTGTAGAGCGAATACTCCTTGCGCACACTCTTACAGTGATACCGCCACTTCCACCTACTGCAGTATTAATTACCTACTAATTAGCCTTTAATCTAGTACAGCCAAAAGAAAAGCATGTTCCCTGGTGTCACACGCGCATCCTTTGGTAATGCACCGTGCCCCCCCAGGGGGGTGCGCCCCACTATTTGAGAAGGACTGGGTTAATGTATTGGAGAACCTCAATGTTGAATCGATGTCTAGATATTCAAATGATCACTACTAGCTATTAGCGTGATTACCGCTAATCTACTTGTACAGACACCAGTAGTACGCCATTAAAACAACAAAAACGTGATAAGGGATGGCCTAGCGCTGGCTTCACTGCATATCCTTCATCGTCCATGAAGCCAAGCATGCCTGATGCCTACAGAAGTGAACCTTCGGTATCAAACACACGTGCATCACGGGTTGTTACTAGAGCAATGAATGCAAAAAGAGATGATGACCAAAACAGGCATTTCCAAGCCCCGTTAGTGGAAGCCACTGATAGGACGGGCAGAATAATCTCTAGACAATTGTCAAGTGGTACAAGATGGTGTAAAATTGGGTATCGAATATGGCCCAGGCACGTTGGCTATCCCAAAACATGTAGTAGTTCCAAAATTTCACCAGGAGATGGTGTTAAAGCTTGACATAGGGGTGACCTGATGGAAACTAACAAATCTAATGAATTAAATTGTTAGCAATTGAGAGGACACGACCTGTTCAAACACGTAGCAACACACAATTTTGGAATATGAGTTTGCTGTGCCATAAGTTTAAGATGTAATAGCTTGAGCAATATCAATATAAATGTTAAAGTTAGAAGAACCCATTATTAGGTTCATAGCTGTTAGCCATAGCTAAGTATGATTATGTGTGAAGATTGATCTTTACTAGACAAGATATATGATTTTAATGTTGCAATGTTTTACCTGTATTTAACATTGTTGTTCCATTGATACATGAATGTATTACCGTTTTTTTCCGTGTATAGTGCGCAATATTTTACTAATTTATTGTCCTAAAATCTGGGGTGCGTATTATACATGGGTACAAAGAAAAAAAAAATATTTTTTTTTTTTTTAATTTTTTTTTTTTTATTTATTTTTTTTTAAATAAAGTCATGGTACAACAAAACCAACAACAGGACTGACCGACAAAGTCGTGGAACAAAAAGACAGGGTGACATTACCAAAGACAGGAACAGAATGACAGTAACACATGCAATGATCCAACGGTGAGCGAGGGGCAGACAGGACTTAAATACAAAACACGTTACATCGATTGAGGTGACACAGGAAGAGCGGGGTGATACGAACAGAAACTATGGCAACCTAGACACATAGCAAAACTGGGGACGAGACATGACAAATCTCCCCCGAAATAAAACTCACCTTTCTTCTTGTTTGTTGTCAATCGCGCATCGCATTCAGCCATCCTGCCCAACACACTTAGTAAAATTCATAATTGACGACACATCGTTTGATGCGATGGTGCAATCCTCGATGGTGTGTTATTGTCAAATATTGTTTGTTTTTTAATCTCCATCGCGGACCGGACGTCATACGGAGACCGCCATTACAGATGCGCAGAACGGTTGCGCAAGACACGTCAGCTATATAAAGAGCGAGAGTTCAGTTCTCCACCTATTAGTTTCAATTCACAGTTTAATTAGCAGTTTCAATCAGCAAATAACAAAATGCGTATTACAGGTAATATTTTATTTCACAACACTTTGCCTTGTTCCTTTCGTCTCTGCTGTTCATTTCAAACACGCTCCATACGACCGCAATGCTCTTGTATCAGACGCTCGCTCGATCACCTGCTAGTTTGCCGTCTGTCACAATGTACCCTACACAAATCCGAAACATTTGTTGCGGCTCCGAGTCACGACGAGGGGCAAGTTTTGGTTTCCAAGGGTGTTTTTATTCCTCTTCAACGTCTCTCCCATACAGAGCCGCCGTGTGCGCACGGAGCGCGGTGGTGCGTTTAGGGGCAGTCGGAGAAATCAACGCCAACAAAAAAAATGACATCCAGCCTAGTTAAGACCATACCAAAGACTTTAAAAATGGGACCCATTGCCTCCCTGCGTGTGTGACGATCTTTGGGACTTAAAAAAAAAAAAAAAAAAAAAAAAATTAAAATTTTTTTTTAAAAAAATTCATAAAAATTGGGTGCGTATTATACATGGGTACAAGCTTTTTTCCAGCATCAGCATGCCATTGTTAAGGTGCGTACTATACATGGGGGCACACTATACACGGAAAAAAACGGTAAGTTGTGGGGAGACAAAAGAGGTTGTTTGTTACACTATTGGAATCGACCAGATATTCAACTAGATATTTTTATGACCTGGTGCAGGAATTCTGACCTTTCACCTAGATATTACTATGACCTGGTGCTGGGATTCTGAACTTTCACCTAGATATTCTTATGACCTGGTGCAGGGATTCTGACCTTTCACCTACATATACATAGATGAGGTAATGCCAGAAGCCTATAAATATGATGTCCTGACACAGAGCAAGGCGGTTCTTCCTAGTCAGGGCGATGGCCGTGACGCTGCCCGGAGTAAAGAACGCCGTTTAGACGAAGATGGATCTTTCATTCTTTTTGAGATTGAACCAAAATCTACTAAAATGAATTTCTAGAGTCTTCGAATTGGACTTTGTCAAATTTTAAGCTTCGAGGAAGGCAGAGGAGACAGACGCTTCAGGCAGAAAGGGAAAGACGCCAATGTTACGGCGTTGGCTAATCTCCTCATGGCCAGACCTTTCCTTCTATTTCAAACAGAATTTGGATTTTGGAAAAAAAGGAGAGCTGATCACTCGACTTGTTCAACCAAATAGGATTTTAGACCTTTTGTTTCCTCTTTTGTTCTGAGAAGGGTGAGTGTTGTTTTTTTTCGATTTGTAATTCTTTTTCCTTGCTTATTCATTAAATCTCTACTTAATCCTTAATTCGGTTATCAATTATTTCATATGAACTATGTTGAGCATGGTTTTATATGCAGTAATTAGAACTTTAAAATTTCTTTATTTCCCTGTCATAGTCATTCTTTAAATCCGTTCAATTCTTTTTAAAGTGAAGACAGCTTGAATCCTTAACATCAGGAATTGTCAGATCTGGTTCGAAGGAGTTATCTTGAGCTCAGCTAGGCCGAGTGCGCTCTAGTAAATCAAGGAATCCCTTCGGTCTTACCAAAGACAGATAAATTTATCCGAGCGATAACAAATGCTTCAAATAAAAAATGGGGAAGGAGCCACTGGTAAAAAGGGCACGGTCATCTTGATTCCGGGCCTCAAGTGGTTACTCTGCACCGGTTTCAGAGTGACTTTAAAGGGATTGGCGTCCTAAAAAGAATAAATTAATTCTGTCCGAATTGATATCTTAGAGGCGGTTAGACTCAGACGAATTTTTCCCCACCCCGACATGGAAACTCTCGTCTCCCTATGAGGGCTGCGTTACTTTAAACGGAGGGTCGGGTCACTTACAGTCGATAAGTGCGGATTTGACACAAAATAATCCTCTTTCGTTGACTGAAGCTAATATTTTGCGTAGCCAATTGCCCTCTCCTTCGGAAGGAGGAACAAAATGGGCTGCGGCTTTTTGTAAACTGGTTCTGCCTACAAACGCTGCACTGGGAGATGTACGTATATGTCTTTTAGCACATTTGGCACTGGGAGATTTGCAGGTTCTTGAGAGGCAGGCTAACACTGCAGATTTGAGGGACAGTCACCCTTTCTCCCCCATTTCTCAACGTGTGTGGAATGCAATTTACTTGATGTACCCTTCCAGGCCCTCTACCAAGGCTATGGGTGAAGTAGGGCGTGAGAAGGGGGAAAACCCTGCCAAGTATTTCGAACGTGTTTGGCTCAGACGGGTGACTATCCATTGTCGGGCACACTGATGAAGCAGGCAATTAACAAATCCCAACCAAAAAAGATACAGGATGCATTATATGGCATTGTGGAACCAGACTCATTGTCTCAGAATAGCTGGGGAAAGCATTTGTGCCATTTTTTAAATTGCTGTGATGAGAGGCAGGAGGAGGAATATAAACAGGATGAGAACCTTGATCGAGAAAAAAAAAACATGCAGCTGCGAGTGTTGAAGGAACAACTTGAGTAAAAAGAGAAGGATGGTTCAAGATTGCAATTGACACAAACTGAGGATCGGCAAAGTAACTCTTAACTATAATGGCCAGGGGAGCCATGTGCAGGGCCGTGGGAAAGGCAGAGGTAAAATTTCAAACAACAGGAATCAATTTTATGAATATTACAGTCCATATCAAAACTACCAATGTTGTGTGTAATCAGAATGGACACATAGCTCGAAGCTAGGCTAGTTCACTGCCATTATTTCAACAGACAACCACTGCCCCCACCAAAACCACTACCAGCATTGACATATGGGGAACCCCAAAATAATCCAGGTCCTACATACACCCTATCAGCATATCAGCCACCGAACCCACATTTTTTGCCTTCAGCGCAGAATCATCAACCATAAATGAATCGAGTTGAATATCCCTAATAGGGATGCTGGGACTCCACTGAGGAGGGTGAACCATCCATTTAAACCTTTAAAGAATTGAAACTTATGAGCTATAACCACATTGAAATTGCATAGTCTGCATTTTTATCTTCTGTTCATGTGAAAGTCATGGACAATAATAGGTAAAGTAACAACTGTTAGAGGTAACTAAAGATTGTATTCAGGGATGAGAACGGCAAATGAAAAAAACACTGAAAAGTAGCTGGGGTCTGGGGGCCCCAGTGGGGGCCGCAGAGGGCCAGGGTCAACGCCCCGGAGGGGGCTCAGGGGGAAAAGCTCTCTGGAAACTCCTGGATTTTGGCAGTGTAGCAACCCGAAAACCATTAATTTCATCACTCAATTTCAACAGTTTTGTTAAAAAAATATACCTGCTTGGTGGGCTACCGAGGTGAATATAATATAGTCAAGCGTCGTTTTTCGACCACAATCCGTTCCAGAAGGCGGTTCGAGAAGCGAATCGGTCGAATTCCGAATCTATTTTTCCCATTACAAATAATGGAATTTTTTTTAATCCGTTCCAAGACTTTAAGCATTTTTTCATTTACGCATTTTTGTCCGATCGCACAACTGCAGCGCACCACCGAACGTGCAACCGTAGCGGGTCGCCAACCGTTGCATTATTGTGACAGAGCCGTCCCTGAAATTTAGAAAATATTTTTAAACTCCTGATGTACTTTCCAAAATTTAAGTGGACCTAAGAACGCAGGGTGATTAATTTTGTCTGATCACGCAACTGCAGCGAACCGCCATATGTGCAAACGTAGCGCGGCGCCGACCGCGCAACTGCACCGCGCTGATCGCATTATTGTGACAGAGCCGTCGCTGAAATTTAGAAAATATTTTTAAAGTCCCGGTGTACTTTCCAAAATTTAAGTGGACCTTGGTGCGTAGGGAGCTTAATTTAGTCCGATCGCGCAACCGTAGCGCGCCGGGCGCTCACTGTCGCATTGCTTTAAGAGCGTCTTTGTGTTAATGTTAAAAAGTCCCAATGATCGTCACACACACATCTGGGTGTGGTGAAATTTTTTCTCTGCATTTAACCCATCCCCATGTGATTTTGATCCATCCCCTGAGAAGGGAGCAGTGAGCAGCAGCGGTGCCGCGCTCGGGAATCATAACTCTCCAATTCCAACACTTAATGCTGAGTGCAAAGCAGGGAGGCAATGGGTCCCATTTTTATAGTCTTTGGTATGACCCGGCCAGGGTTTGAACCCACAACCTTCCAGTCTCAGGGCGGACACTCTACCACTAGGCCACTGAGCTGGTGTTCCGAGTTGTAAGATGACGATGCTCTCGAGCCATGCCCATCCGAAGCAGTTCCTGATCCCGTTCGACTTGCCCCCCCATATAAAAAATATTTTCTCAACGGATCTACACGATTCACAAAAATGATACTCCCGACGGATAAAAACACGGAAATCCGCGGATCCACGGAAGATTCTCATCCCTGTGTATTGTTATTTTTGTCTTAAATTGCATAGGGTTGAATTAAATAAATCCTACTTCTTCCCACTCCTTTATAGACAAGTAAACTCTGCCCACTTTGTGCAGTATATTGTATACAGCAGTGGTCCCCAACCTTTTTTGCGCTACGGACCGGTTACATGTCAGAAATATTTTCGCGGACTGGCATTTATATAAATAAATGATACATTTATGTAAATAAATACGATGAAATAAAATGATACGACTGACATAAAAACAAGTACAAATGACAAAAATAAAACTCACCATTACGTTGAATTAGTGGGAGCACTGAGTTTGTTTCTCAGAAACAAGCCGGCCCCATCTAGACGTTATCGGAGACAATGTTACCCGAAGTTATTAAGGTTTGTCTTTTATTGCAGGATGCTTGGTCTCCATGTGTTGAAGCCGTTTTGAATGCTTCATTGCCTGGTTAGTTAGCCTGTCGCCACATATTAGCTTTGCGGGCTCGACTGGGGAAACATGTCACGTGACCGGGAGGAGTGTCTTGACCTGAATTAATTGATCGTCGATAATTTTTTTTTTTTTGTCTGTGCGGCTTGGCAGCCCGGTACCAAGTGACCCACGGACCGGTACCGGTCCGCGGCCCGGTGGTTGGGGACCACTGGTATACAGCATTTCTACAAAGTCATAGTTACCTTATTTTTAATTTTTCATTTGATTGATTGATGTATAATTTACATGTTTGAAACAAACATTCATTCATTCCCCTCCCCTTTCACACACCCTCCAACTAACTGTGCTTCACTCTGTTTTCTTTCAGCCGATACGTATGGCTGGTTTGTTTTGTCTACAAGTTGTATTTTATTTTATTTCCTTTGGCTGTTGGTATTTTATTTGAATAACATTTTGTTTGTTATGATTCCATTGGTCACAATAAAGGTCAATAAAGGAGATTATTAACCCCATAAGAAATCAATGAACCTGGACTGAGTCAAATCTTTTGCGGAACTGATGAGTGATCAGTTAATTAAGGACTTTCTAGTGACATAAGCACTGCCCACTGATATACTATATCTCCTAATAAGACCTGACAAATTTTAATATTAATTTGTCCTATTAAAACCAATATACATACAGTTGCTATACAGGGTCCATATTATCTAATACTACTCAAAAGTATTCAAAGCATTTTTATTTTTCTTCTCTCTCGTTCATTCATTCGCATATTTCAATTTATTTTACCAACCCCCCCGCTTCACTAATCTCCACCTTATATATTTCTCTCCTGATGACTAAGTAAAAGCAAATTTGGCCATTGTGATTTGAAACTTTTGGTGGACATAAGAATTGGGATGACAACAAACTGTGGCTTAGTAGATATTAAGTTTTTGCTCAATTATAAAGCTGCGATGAGTAGCTTCAATGGGTGACTGCTAGAAAGGGAAATTACAGGAGCTTGGTTGCATTAGGGAAAAGGTGCTCTAATATAGGGCATTGTTGGGCGGAATAAACAAATGGTGACTTTTTAACGCATGATATTCTATTTGTAATACGTTAAACGTTGAAAAGTGTTGTAATATTTTTGAATATGCTGACCTGATATGTAAAGGAGGTTATGGGATTATTTTATTTTGTAATTTGTTGTGCTTGGACAAGGACATGATATGCAAAGAGTTGAAGTGGTGCTAATTTATTCACCATACATACCGTTTTTTTCCGTGTATAGTGCGCAAAATTTAAATAATTTATTGTCCTAAAATCTGGGGTGCGCATTATACATGGGTACACATTTTTTATTTTTTATTCTTTTTAAAGAAAATCATGGTACAACAAAACCAACAACCGGACTGACCGACAAAGTCGTAGAACAAAAAGACAGGGTGACATTACCAAAGACAGGAACAGAAACCACATCATGACAGTAACACATGCAATGATCCGACGGTGAGCGAGGGGCAGACAGGACTTAAATACAAAACACGTTACATCGATTGAGGTGACACAGGAAGAGAGGGGCGACGCGAACAGAAACTATGGCAACCTAGACACATAGCAAAACTGGGGACGAGACATGACAAATCTCCCCCGAAATAAAACTCACCTTTCTTCTTGTTTGTTGTCAATCGCGCATCGCATTCAGCCATCCTGCCCAACACACTTAGTCAAAAAAATCCATAATTGACGACACATCGTTTGATGCGATGGTGCAATTCTTGATGGTGTGTTATTGTCAAATATTGTTTGTTTTTAATCTCCATCGCGGACCGGACGTCATACGGAGGCCGCCATTACAGATGCGCAGAACGTATGCGCAAGACACGTCAGCTATATTAAGAGCGAGATATGTTTTCTTCCTATTAGTTTCAATTCACAGTTTAATTAGCAGTTTCAATCAGCAAATAACAAAATGCGTATTACAGGTAATATTTTATTTCACAACACTTTGCCTTGTTCCTTTCGTCTCTGCTGTTCACTTCAAACACACTCCATACGACCGCAATGCTCTTGTATCAGACGCAAGCTCGATCACCTGCTAGTTTGCTGTCTGTCACAATGTACCCTACACAAATCCGAAACATTTGTTGCGGCTCCGAGTCACGACGAGGGGCAAGTTTTGGTTTCCAAGGGTGTTTTTATTCCTCTTCAACGTCTCTCCCATACAGAGCCGCCTCTTTCCCGTGCGCGCACGGAGCGCGGTGGTGCGTTTACGGGCAGTCGGAGAAATCAACGCCAACAAAAAAAAATTACATCCAGCCTAGTTAAGACCATACCAAAGACTATAAAAATGGGACCCATTGCCTCCCTGCGTGTGTGACGATCATTGGGACTTAAAAAAAAAATAAAAAATTTAAAAAAAATCATAAAAATTGGGTGCGTATTATACATGGGTACAAGCTTTTTTCCAGCATCAGCATGCCATTCTTAGGGTGCGTACTATACATGGGGGCTCACTATACACGGAAAAAAACGGTATTTTTTATCAAATGCTCAAGTTTAGTTGAGTGACCTGTAAGGTCACTCAAACAGGGGGATTGTTAGAATAGGCCTCTTTGGCACATGTGATTAGCTAGGTAGCTTGAGCTATGCCGTTTTATCGCTGTAACCCTTCTCTTGCTTCATTAGCTTTCTCTTCTCAATGACACTCTTTGCACATATGTAGAAGTCGCTCTCAGTTAAGACTACAAGGTCACACATTATCACAAAGGCTAGGCAGAGTCGCCTCCTTGCAGGAAGTCGGCCCAGAGTAGTATAAGAGCAGGAACCTTGGCGCTGGGAGTTAGACCCTCTTACGCATCTCGCAGAAAGGGCTCCACAGCTGTGCATCGATCATTCTGGCATATCCTTTCCTTTGGCATCCGTCTGTCTCGAGACACAATGGTAGCGCCATGGGCATGGAATCACTGGAGTAAAGTATAGCGTCTTGAGTGGCTCAGCAGTCCGATTCTGGCATGACAGTCTCTCCCACAAGCCGGACATACGAATTGAGTTGGTTGCTCTTGGGCCTGAGCTTCCTGTCTCTGTTTCCTGCGTTCACGCTTGCTTTCCAAATGCTGGATTTTTTTTCCTCGCCTTGCCTGACTCCTTCATGAATGGCTTGGCACCAGGACTTACGATCCATCGCTTGAAGTTCCCAATTCTTCGTGTCGATACCTGTAAGAACCATGTCTCTTTTACACGCATCCTTAAAGCGCAGCATTGGACGACGCATCGGGCAATGTCCTGAAGCGAGCTCAACGTAGAGTAAATCTTTTGGGATCCTTCCATCATTCATGCGGCGCACATGTCCAAGCCATCTCATTCGACGTTGACAAAGCAGGAGTTGCATACTGAGGGAACCAGCCTTTTCCAGCACCGAAGTGTTCGTGCCGCGCTCTTGCTAAGTGATGTCCAGAATCCGACGTAGACACCGGATGTGAAACTTTTCCAGTCTGTCCTCTTGGCGAGCATAGGTGGTCCATGACTCACTACCGTACAGCAATGTTCCGAGGATGCGAGCCTGGTACACTTTGAGCTTGGTGTTCACTGTGAGTTTTTGGTTACCCCATACTCGCTTGTGAAGCTTAGCCATAACGGCGGAGGCTTTGCCTATGCGCTTTGAGATTTCAACATCCAGTGACAAATTGCTGGCGACTGTTGAGCCCAGGTAGACATATTCATCCACAACTTCAAGCTGATTGTTTTCGACACTGATTGACGCTGGTACCTGTATGTTCTGCTTTACAAGCATTAGGAAAACTGTCCATCAATTGTTGAAGATCACTCTCTGTGTGTGCGACTAAGGGTGCATGCATCGTCTGCAAACAACAGTTCCCGTACCAAAAAGGTGCGGACCTTGGATTTACACTTTAGGCGAGATAGGTTGAACAACTTTCCGTCGCTCCTAGTATGAAGATAGACGCCTTCTTCAGAATGACTGAATGCCAACTTGAGCATTTGTGAAAAGAATATTCCAAATAATGTTAGAGCCAAAGTACAACCCTGTTTCACCCCATTCTTTGTGATGAATGGTTCCGATGATGTGCCGTCGAAGTTAACGGTGCACTGCGTATTTTCATGCAACTGCGGATGACAGCCAATCTTCTTCAGCATTTGGAATAAACCACTTCGGCTCACCGAATCAAAAGCTTTGGTAAAATCAATGAATGCAATATGAAGTGGAGTTCGTTGTTCTCGACATTTTTTCTGTAGCTGGCGCAATGAGAAGATCATGTCGACTGTAGATCTTGCTTTTCTGAATCCACACTGCGACTCCAGATACACACGGTCAGCTAGGACCTGTAGGCGGGCAAGGATAACACGGGCAAAGACCTTGCCAACTACGTTCAGTAGAGAGATACCACGGTAACTATCACAACTACTACCATCTCCCTTGTTCTTGTACAGTGTAACAATCTTGGCGTCCTTCATATCCTGTGGTACTTTGCCGTCTCTCCAACACCAACACAGGAGTTCGTGGAGTGGTTTCAGAAGTGCTGGTTTCCGCACTTGATTAGCTCGGGAGGTATTCCATCCGCACCATAAGACTTCCGACATGCTAGAGCAGGGGTGGCCAACCAGTCAGAGACTAAGAGCCACATTTTTTACTGTGTCATCGCAAAGAGGCACATCATACACATGAGCAGATATGAACATCCTCCCCCCACTCACACACACGCACACACACACATGCACACTCACTCGCACACACACAAACGTGCGCACACACACACACACAAACACATGCACACTCACGCGCACACACACAAACGCGCGCACACACACACACACACCTCTGCTCAGCCAAATTTATTGTGTGACATTATCATGTCACGCAGAAACATGATAATGACAGAAATGGACTCCTCACCAGAAAAGCATCAAGTGAGCTGAAGTGGCGCTGAAGATTTGACGCGTTATGTTTTTGTCTTCATATTTTTGTTTAGCTGTGTATTTTCTCCCTACCATTTTGAGAGCAAAATTGACACTATTTGTTTCCTCGAATGGGTTTGCCCCTCCTCCTTTGCTGGATTTCACCTCATGTGCATGCGCGTTTGACGAAAATACCCTATTGAACTCAAGCGAAGCGAACACGCAGCGTTTGACGAAAATACCATATTGGACTCAAGCGACGCGAACACGCACAAAAACAAACAAACAAACAAATAAACCCACAAATGTTGATATGAATGTAAAGGAGCCGCATGAAACCCGGCAAGGAGCCGCATGTTAGGGTGGTGCTCACTCTAACTTATTTTGCAAGGACCACACTGGAGACAAGTTAGTCGTTTTAGACACCTGCAGGCGGAGAGTTCACTCGTCGCTGTGCTTACAGCGATGGTCGAATGAAGTCTGACTCAGGCCTTTTCAGGTGCATATTTATTGAGAAACAGAGTGGGGTTGAAAGTAGGGGTGTGGGAACACACAGGATAGGGTGACGCCGCTCCCCTGCTGATCAAAGCATCGCAGGGGGCCTTTTACGACTTTCTGTAAACAAAGCAACTTTGATTGCTTCCTCTGCGTCTAGTCAATCAGTTGAAAAGATCTTAGCACTTTGGTCTACTACTTTTGTTAAGACAGGACAAGCTGGTTAAATTATTACAGGTTACATTCCAACATAATCATACAATGAAGATATTCTGCAAACCCTAACACCGCATGCGGCTCGCGAGCCGAGGGTTGGCCACCCCTGTGCTACAGCATCAATGGCCTTGCTGAGCTCATCTAAGGTTGGTACATAGTCTAACTCGTCCATCACAGGAAAGTCTTCTAACATACTGATTGCGTCTTGCGAAACTGGCGATGGATTGGGATACAAGTCGAGGTAGTATGCTACCCATCTCGCTAGCTGTTTGCTTTTGTCAATGATGACTTCACCAGTCTTGGATTTTATGGCCGCATATTTCTTCACTAATTTTCCAGTAGCTTGTTTGATGCTTTTTTGTACATTGCCCTGAAGTTGCCATTAGTTCAGGCATGTTGAATGCCTTCTGACAGCTGGAGCCAGTAGGCGTTCGCGCAGCGGCAGGCTGTTCTCTGGACGTTACCCCGTGCAGACTTCAGTTCCTGCAAGTTTTTTGTAGATGGGTGCTGCTTGTACTTGCAGAATGCTTTGCGTTTGACATCAACGGACAATCAGGACTGCAGAAAAGATCATTGGAATCAACCTCCCATCTATCCAAGACTCTGATGAACTCACACCACTCTTAGAGTCTCAGAGTCATTACTGAGCAATAACATCCTGCTCTTCACACCTTTTTTGATTTTGTCTACACTGTTTTTGCCATTTTTCACATGTCCTGAGTGTTGTTAGTCACCTAAATGTTGAACAGAGGGTGTGTTTTACCAAAGTCAAATTCCTTGTTTGGCACGCTCAAACATGGCGAATAAAAAACTCTTGAATCTTGAATCAAGGACTGACTCCATTTCGGCAATGTTCGCCTCAATCCAGTCTGTTATTGCATTCCTTCTTACCGTAGGTCAGAGTTGCTTCTGTCTGAATGGTAGTGCGGATAAACTTCCACCTGTCTTCAGCACACTCTCGACTATCATTTGACAGCGTGCTTTCCAGTCTTGCAATAAACTCGGCGTTCTTGTTTACACAGCTTGTCTTGCCGATATTGATGTGTGGCTGACACTTCGACTTCGAATGATAAAACCTCTTGAGCTTAAGATTCAATTTGCTCACAATCAATGAGTGGTCAGTGTCGCAGTCGGCGCTGTGGTAAGCTCTCGTGTTGCAGACGCTATTGAAAGAGTTACGTCGAGTGACTACAAGGTCAAGTTGATGCCAGTGTTTTGATCTCGGATGTCTCCAAGACACTTTGCGACATGCCTTGTTTTGAAAGTAGATGTTGGTCACGCACAAGTTGCGAACAGAGCATAGTTCTAGAAGTCTTTGACAATTTTCATTCATCTTTCCAACGCCGTGAGATCCTAATACTTCCGGCCATGACACCTGGTCCGCACCCACCCTCGCATTGAAGTCACCTTGGACATAAAGGTGCTCAGATACAGGGTTTGCACTCAGGATGGAATCTAAAGATTCATAGAAACTGTCTTTTGTTTCTGCTGCAGCGTGTCGCGTTGGGGCGTAAACACAGATGATGTTAGCTGGACCTTTGGTTGTAAAGACGCATTTTGAGAGTTCTTTCTGTGCCATTGGTAGGAGGTTTGATCATTTCGATTAAGTGATTCTTCACGGCGAAGCCCACTCCATGTTCCTTTGGTTGATCATCATTTTTTCCTTGCCAGAAAAAGGTATAGTGCTTTTCTTTCAATGATCCACTTCCAGACAGTCGTGTTTCCTGTAAAGCAGCGATGTCTATATTCAGCCTGTACAGTTCGCGATCAATCACCGCCGTCTTTCGAGTGTCTTTTACTGCTTGAAGATCTTCAGTCAGACCGGGTTTCATAGTCCGTACATTCCAGGTACCCAGCTTGAGAGCTGGTAAGATCCTGTTTTTATCTTGTTCGCAGGTACAAAGTTAACGATCTACTTGTCGAGCCTTAACTGTTAGCTCCAGGTACCCTCTGAAGCAGGTAGACCGTGATGAGTCAGCACCTTACTGACCGGGGGCTGCCCGGCTTTAGGCGGGCGATAGCTGACCAGTGAGACTTCGATGGTCTCTCCCACCGTCGAGGACAACCCGTAGCGTCCGACTCTGCATTAACTGAGCATGGACTTCTAACTCGTAAACTGCTGTCCTCCGTGTTGTGCTCTCACCAGACGGCGAGGCTGGAGTATCCTCTCCAGGGCGCTAGACAGGGCAGAACTTTTGAAGATCATGCGTTGCCCATTAAACATGACTCCACTCTCGGCTGCACCAACTTGATCCAAGGGAACGCTATGCATTACATTTGGAGCTGGTTTAGCTGCAGGAGCTGCCGGAGAGATGTCGACGTCGACTATCCAACCGTCTTCGGGGCTCCACTCCGAATTCTGGCATACATTAAATAGTTAAACTGTGAAGGCTGCCTCTTGGTAATTACTGTTAGCATAGCGAGCATTAAAGATAAAGAACTGGGAACAAATCTAACACTTGGGATGATAGGAGTCTTTGATGAGGCACTTTACTTTAAACATATGGCACATGATTACTCTTTTTTATTTTACTGGACTGGCCGTGAAATTTGCTCTGGGTTTTCTCTTAAAGAGAAAGCTATGAATATGGGTGTGAGAGATGTGTATTAATCCTGTAAAATGGACACAGCATTTTAATCCTGTAACATGGACAGCATGTATGAGTCAAGGTCAGATCTAGTCTGGAATAGACAGGAATCAACAAAATGCTGCTTTTGTGATGTGTAACTACAGTGCAGGGGTGTCCAGATCAATCTTTGATCTTGCAAGATTACGATAGACCCCTCAGGCTAGGTTAGATTAGGCCTAGAAGATATCTGTAGTGTCGTCCAAGGTTGAGCATCTGGGGAAACAGAAAAACAACAAATACATTTTGGAGCATTGCTACTACAATACATAAAGTTAGTCATCACATTATCTCTCTATCTAGTCAAGTCAAGTCAAGTTTATTTGTATAGCCCTAAATCACAAGCAGTCTCAAAGGGCTTCACATAGACAGAAATTGACAATTATTCTGTTTGTTATTGTTATCTAACCCCCCATCCCACTTTGTTTCCCTTTCAAATGTAGAAAACGCAGAGGCACACGTAACTGAGGAAAATGACGAAGACAAGAGCACAGGGAACATACAGTATCAAAGAAAATACAAGCACTTCTGTGAAACACCTACCTTGTACAGACGTGTGTGTGTGTGTGTTTGGACTGTCTGAACACTGTTAATAATACATGGTAATGTTGTTATTGTGTTACAAATACAAATGTTTTCTACCACTATGCTCTTCTCTTTGATCTTACCCACAACATGCTTGTGAAACAGCCAACAAGAATGTGAAAGAATTATTATTAGCATTGGGTTAGGGTTGTTTGACTAACGTTTATGTGAGATTACAATCTGTGAAAGACGGTAATGCAAAACCAGTTACTGTAGCTACTCTCTGTAACGTAAATTACTCATGTGTAATCTCTGAAGCCCAAATTGACTGCATATAAACTGCTGATGACTCCTAACATGCTATCACATTTTAGGGCTTTTCATACTGCACGTTCTTAGCCTCGGTGCTATCCTTAGCCATTGTCAATATGAATTTATATTAAATAAGAACTTACCAAGTGCAAACAAACTCCATTGTTGTATATAGATCCGTGGCAATATTTACTTCCTAGTTCCTGAGTTGGAGGAATGCCATTGGGAGACATCAAGTCACGTGACGTTACAAGTTTTGATTGGTTCTGCAGCAAAGGACCCCTTTGCAGCAGTGCCTTTTGCGTTTCGCAATCAAACATTGATTTTCATAAAACGATGACCAAAAAACAGCTCCCAACAATCAGAGATGTGGTAGTATAAAATATATGTAGGTCATATTAAAATATCACATCCTCCCTAGAACTAGATCAATCATTTCACTAACGAAAGCCTCTAGCGAGCTTCGGCCCGCAACCTAACACTCATCCGTTGGCAACAGTCTCTCACCCGCTCGTGAACGGGAAGTTGCGTCACTGACTCGTTCGTGAACGGCAAATTACGTCACTGACTCGTAAAGTCCCTTTTCCATCTATCGCTCGCTGGCGCTGCTGATTGGTTGTTCGCGAAGATTCACGAGTGAGTGACAGACAGCATTGTCGGTAAACCATTGCCAGCCGACACACTTTATGCCGACATTGATGTTTTGATTTTGGATTTGTTGGCTTGTCGTTGATGATGTTATTATATTAAATGTGTTTGGGTTTGAATCAAAGGTTGAAAAAAAAAATGTTATGCCGACATTTGTTAATTTTGGGGACACCAACTCATATAACAACACATATACATATTGTCATATAAAGTCAAGTCAAAGTCAAAGTCTGCTTTATTTTCAATCCCTTCATATGTCAAGACCAGGGCTCTGGACTTGGTTCGGACTCGGGGACTCGGACTCGGTCGGACTCGGTCATTTTTGCCGGACTCGGACTCAGTGCTGATTTTGACCGAGTCCACCGAGTCCGACAATAGAAAAAAAGAGGCAAGATGCAGCCAGAGAGTGTCAGGTTACAGTCAGCGCGGTAGGAGTTGGAAGAAGCAGTAAAAACTCCACCAAACCCGTCGTAATGACCCGTGATATATGTTATATCCTTACTATTTTCCAGGTTCTTAGATAGCAAGAATAGGTCGGACAACGACGTGAATGATAACTGCTTTATTCCTTACTCACAGTGCGTTCACAGGGCGTACCACAACAACACAGAATGCGCCCATCCCACTTCCCCCCGGAAGTTTTTCTACTACGGAATTTGAGTTAGCCCAAAATACACAACATCTCTTCCCCTCTTACAATGAACGTGCTATATGCACCTATAACTTGACATCTTCAAGATCTATCAATAACTACCATTAAACAATTATCATATATGGTCCAGACAATTATGACAATAATATTCCCATGAAACCTTAACTTTGGGTGAGTGTGGACTACCTCGAATTATACCGAATTATAGCGAAAAACCGATGTCGTACGGCGTCGTACGGCGTCAGCACTATGTTGTTTTCAATAAAAACATGAAGAACTCACGTTTGCGTCAGTCAATTTTAATTTTTATAAAGGATTATTCTCATTTGATGTCTTTAAATTCATCCGCGTTCTGCCACTGAAGCGGGGTGCATTCAAAAAACAGTCGTACAGACGGAAACGTTTTGTGATCAAATCTTTCATAACGAGAATGATTTGAGTGAATTGATTTGAATGAATAATTGAGACGAAATTTCAGTTCTGAAGGCTCCTTTTGTCCCAAGCAAAGTGCCAGATGGTGGGGAGGGGGGATAAAAATTGTAAAATCAATTCACTCAAGTCATTCTCGTTATGAAAGTGTTAGGGAGGGTAATACGCACAATGTTGGGGAGGATAATACGCTAGATCTTGGGTGTATATAGTGTACAAGATGGTGTATCGGTCAGAATACAGGAGGCCGCAAAGGACGCTGGACACAGGGAATGGCCAAAAGGTAGATGGATGGACGGACAGGTTTATTGGGTTGCAGGATTGAAGGTCATAATAGAATTGGAAATTGTAGATTGATAGAATTGCAGAGTCTGCAATAACAAATAATAAGAATAAAGGTAGAAACAATCCCAAACTAAATATTTCAAATATGGCGCAAACATGCTTTAAATGACCCTAAAGGAAATACAGTATAATAAAGTCGTTGCCAACGTACATAGTTGAATTCTAACGCTACAAGTGGCCGCATTATGCTTATCTCAATGACACTCATCGTAATGTGGGCAATCGGATGGTCTGGGGAGACCTCTAGTGATAGAAATGAGGAACAGGAATGGCGGCAACAGGAAAGTGTCTCTCGTCCGCGAATCCGCTCAGAGTGCCATACAAGGACCCGAACTGACACGATGGCAACAAATACAAACAAATATACTTATTATACGACAACAAAGATCTAGGGCTTACCTTTTGGTCATGAACTCGGCTTTACTTGCTTCAACTATAACTAGAGAACTTCTACACCACCATACCGCGAACTGCTCTCTTCCGGAGTGCCCTGCTCATGCGCAGAGAACGCCGCGTCACCCCATGTAATCACGTGACATGCGGAGCGGGAACACAAGGCAGAGCCGCTGCCAACACGAACATGCACACAGAACAACACAACATGCAAACGATGTTACAGCCTTTTGTACAGAAAGATTTGATCACAAAACGTGTGTGGCTTTTTCTTAAATGAACAAATCTAACACTTGGGATGATAGGAGTCTTTGATGAGGCACTTTACTTTAAACATATGGCACATGATTACTCTTTTTTATTTTACTGGACTGGCCGTGAAATTTGCTCTGGGTTTTCTCTTAAAGAGAAAGCTATGAATATGGGTGTGAGAGATGTGTATTAATCCTGTAAAATGGACACAGCATTTTAATCCTGTAACATGGACAGCATGTATGAGTCAAGGTCAGATCTAGTCTGGAATAGACAGGAATCAACAAAATGCTGCTTTTGTGATGTGTAACTACAGTGCAGGGGTGTCCAGATCAATCTTTGATCTTGCAAGATTACGATAGACCCCTCAGGCTAGGTTAGATTAGGCCTAGAAGATATCTGTAGTGTCGTCCAAGGTTGAGCATCTGGGGAAACAGAAAAACAACAAATACATTTTGGAGCATTGCTACTACAATACATAAAGTTAGTCATCACATTATCTCTCTATCTAACCCCCCATCCCACTTTGTTTCCCTTTCAAATGTAGAAAACGCAGAGGCACACGTAACTGAGGAAAATGACGAAGACAAGAGCACAGGGAACATACAGTATCAAAGAAAATACAAGCACTTCTGTGAAACACCTACCTTGTACAGACGTGTGTGTGTGTGTGTTTGGACTGTCTGAACACTGTTAATAATACATGGTAATGTTGTTATTGTGTTACAAATACAAATGTTTTCTACCACTATGCTCTTCTCTTTGATCTTACCCACAACATGCTTGTGAAACAGCCAACAAGAATGTGAAAGAATTATTATTAGCATTGGGTTAGGGTTGTTTGACTAACGTTTATGTGAGATTACAATCTGTGAAAGACGGTAATGCAAAACCAGTTACTGTAGCTACTCTCTGTAACGTAAATTACTCATGTGTAATCTCTGAAGCCCAAATTGACTGCATATAAACTGCTGATGACTCCTAACATGCTATCACATTTTAGGGCTTTTCATACTGCACGTTCTTAGCCTCGGTGCTATCCTTAGCCATTGTCAATATGAATTTATATTAAATAAGAACTTACCAAGTGCAAACAAACTCCATTGTTGTATATAGATCCGTGGCAATATTTACTTCCTAGTTCCTGAGTTGGAGGAATGCCATTGGGAGACATCAAGTCACGTGACGTTACAAGTTTTGATTGGTTCTGCAGCAAAGGACCCCTTTGCAGCAGTGCCTTTTGCGTTTCGCAATCAAACATTGATTTTCATAAAACGATGACCAAAAAACAGCTCCCAACAATCAGAGATGTGGTAGTATAAAATATATGTAGGTCATATTAAAATATCACATCCTCCCTAGAACTAGATCAATCATTTCACTAACGAAAGCCTCTAGCGAGCTTCGGCCCGCAACCTAACACTCATCCGTTGGCAACAGTCTCTCACCCGCTCGTGAACGGGAAGTTGCGTCACTGACTCGTTCGTGAACGGCAAATTACGTCACTGACTCGTAAAGTCCCTTTTCCATCTATCGCTCGCTGGCGCTGCTGATTGGTTGTTCGCGAAGATTCACGAGTGAGTGACAGACAGCATTGTCGGTAAACCATTGCCAGCCGACACACTTTATGCCGACATTGATGTTTTGATTTTGGATTTGTTGGCTTGTCGTTGATGATGTTATTATATTAAATGTGTTTGTGTTTGAATCAAAGGTTGAAAAAAAAAATGTTATGCCGACATTTGTTAATTTTGGGGACACCAACTCATATAACAACACATATACATATTGTCATATAAAGTCAAGTCAAAGTCAAAGTCTGCTTTATTTTCAATCCCTTCATATGTCAAGACCAGGGCTCTGGACTTGGTTCGGACTCGGGGACTCGGACTCGGTCGGACTCGGTCATTTTTGCCGGACTCGGACTCAGTGCTGATTTTGACCGAGTCCACCGAGTCCGACAATAGAAAAAAAGAGGCAAGATGCAGCCAGAGAGTGTCAGGTTACAGTCAGCGCGGTAGGAGTTGGAAGAAGCAGTAAAAACTCCACCAAACCCGTCGTAATGACCCGTGATATATGTTATATCCTTACTATTTTCCAGGTTCTTAGATAGCAAGAATAGGTCGGACAACGACGTGAATGATAACTGCTTTATTCCTTACTCACAGTGCGTTCACAGGGCGTACCACAACAACACAGAATGCGCCCATCCCACTTCCCCCCGGAAGTTTTTCTACTACGGAATTTGAGTTAGCCCAAAATACACAACATCTCTTCCCCTCTTACAATGAACGTGCTATATGCACCTATAACTTGACATCTTCAAGATCTATCAATAACTACCATTAAACAATTATCATATATGGTCCAGACAATTATGACAATAATATTCCCATGAAACCTTAACTTTGGGTGAGTGTGGACTACCTCGAATTATACCGAATTATAGCGAAAAACCGATGTCGTACGGCGTCGTACGGCGTCAGCACTATGTTGTTTTCAATAAAAACATGAAGAACTCACGTTTGCGTCAGTCAATTTTAATTTTTATAAAGGATTATTCTCATTTGATGTCTTTAAATTCATCCGCGTTCTGCCACTGAAGCGGGGTGCATTCAATACGTACCCCAGGGTCGACTCAAACGGGTTGGACTTATCTTGGGCTAGCCACAGGTCTAGACTGGTGGATCTGAGCTCTGAAGGTAGGTGGCTGAGAACATTTGGGTCGTTGCAAGCCCACTGTCGCAATTCGAAGCCGCCCGAGGCGAGGAGCTCCCTGAGCCGGTCCACCCGACCCTTTGCTTCGCTGGGTGTAGCCACACTCTGCAGGTAGTTATCGACATAGAAACAGTGCTCCACGGAGAACCTCATGTCATCGTTTGACTTACTGGGATCCTTGACATGGCTTTGCAGGGCGTATGTCGCACAACATGGGCTACAGGTGGTCCCAAAGGGGAGGACCTGCCATTCAAAGATCTTGGGTGGTTGTTCTACCTTTAGGTCTCTCCATAAGAATCTCAGAAGGGGGCGATCCTCAGGGAGGAGACGGACCTGGTGGAACATCCCTTTAATGTCCCCACTAACTGCAATGGGACCTTCTCGGAACCTCAATAGGACCGCTAGCAGTGAGGCACCTAGAGTTGGGCCTGGTAGGAGGAACTGATTAAGGGACTGGCCCAAAAATTGGTGAGAACAGTTAAAGACGAGGCGGTTCTTCCCGTTATGGGTCACGAGGTGATGGGGGATAAACCAGCTCTCCGTTGATGAGGTGTCCTCGCTAACTTCCTGCACTGCGCCTGACTCGATGAGTTTCCGCATCTCTGCTTGGTATGCTTGTCCCTGCTCAGGGTTCTTAAGGAGGCGTCTTTCAGTGCTGCGCAGCAGGGCCATAACTGATTCTTTAGGTGCTTGCAATAGGGGCATAGCCGCATGGCGTAACAGGGGAGTAGCGTATCTAAGGATGCCACTCACCTCGGTACGTACTGTCTTCGTCTCCAGCAGGGCTATGGCTTGCTGATCCTGCTTGGATCGTGTCACTTCCCTCTCTGGCCTGTAGGGGACTGTATCCACTTGCCAGAGCCTCTCCACATGCCTGTAGAGATCATCCATGGGTGATGGAACAGAGATGAACAGGCATTGAGCTGGGTGAGCTGGCCGCCCCGTCGACTGACACGGGCCCTGCAAGGTCCACCCCAGTCTAGTCTGGACAGCTGCTGGGCTACCATGAGGACCAAGCCTGACAGGCTCGATGGGGGTTACGAGGTGGGGCTGGTCTGAACCTATGAGAAGCAAGGGCTTTACTTCTCGGAAGGTAGGAATAGGGATTCCACGCAGGTGCTTGAACTTCCTCTGTAGGTGGCTAACTGGGTAGCTATGTGGGGCTAGATTAAGATGGCTGGCTGTAAAGGCATCAGTGATCTCAAACATAATATTAGGGTTGGTGGGAGAGGAGACCCGGAATGACACTGTATGGCCATGCAAGACTTGGATGTCCGAGCGCACTGTGCGCAGTGGGAGGTCTTCGGGAGCGCCGTTAAGGGCTAGTGCCTTAGCGGCGGTGGGGAGCAGCATGGTCCTCTCAGACCCATCATCCAGTATAGCAAAGGTGTCTAACTTCTGACTACCATAGTGCACGTGTACTCGCATCACCTTCCGCATGACTCGGTTCCCCACATGTGGTCGGTCAAGGTAGAAGGACTCGGAGGCACAGGTAGTCAGGCAGCTTTCAGCCTTTGGAGGTGAGTCATCCTTAACTTTCTCAGGTCTTATGTTAATCTCGTGGAGAGCGAGAAGGTGCTTGCCTTGACAAAGGTTACAGGGTTTCTTGAGGTTGCACTGGGCGGCGAAGTGTTGACGGGCACAGCGCCAACACCGCTTGTGCTCCTGGATCCACGCTTTCAGCTCGTCTTTGGTGAGCTGGGCTACACCACTACACTGGCTGAGGTAGTGGTCTGTACTCTCACAATAGGCACAGTATACCTTAGACTTGTCTTTCCCTTTGACAGGTTTCTCTTTAACTAGTTTCACTGAGGGCTCCTGGCTACTATGCAGGACTGCTGTTTGCTTAGCCACAGGACGATTGTTCCCTTTAGTGCTCTGCTTCTCCTTGGAGCTCCGGCTACTGGTAGAATTGTCAAAGTCTTGACACCATGACTCGTGGCGAAGCCACTCTGACAGGTCCCTCAAGGTGGATGTGGCTCCAGATCGAGTGGGCTGGGAACGGCGAAAATCGGCCCGCTGTTCAGGAGGAAGCTTACTCAGTAGGCGAGCTACGTGAGAGCCACAACTTAGTTCAATTTCTCCTTCGTGGCCCAAGGTCTGGAGGAGACCCACCAGTGATTGAACTTGAAGGGCAAATTTCTGGAACGCCATTGGATCACCCCGCCTGACCTCTGGGCCATCCAGGACGCTGGATATCTTCTTTAGGGCAAGTTGATGAGGTTGACCATATTTGTCATAGAGAGCTGTCATGGTGTTCGTGTAGGGGGTTGGGGAGTTTAGATAGGCGTCAGATATCAGTTTGGCCTCTTCTAACTTAAGATGGTCTACTAGTACCTGATACTTGAAGAGTTCTGTAGCATTGGAGGGGAGGAGGTTCTCTAATGCTATACGTAGCCGGGCGAACTCACTAGGGTCCGGGAAAGTGAACTTGGGAATGGTCGGTTGGGGTCCTCTGTACACTGGCTCTGGGTATGGAGGTTGCATGTAAGGGGTGGTTCTGTGAGAATGTGGCACTTGAAGATGTGATTGACCAGTTGGGGATGCTCCTAGAGGTAAGGGTAAGTTACATGGCGGTACAGGAGGAACATGGGAGGACTCACGGCTAGAAGGAATGAACTGTGGATGACGGAATTGGGCTGGTTGTGGCTGAGGCCTGTAGTGTAGAGGCTTGGTCTTCGGTGGAGTCGGGTAAGGAGGTAGCTGATGAGCTCCCAGATTCAAGGCACAGAGGTTGGCGTTTAGGGCTTCCTCGGGTTCAGGCCATGGCGGAGGATCAGGCCAATCCTCCTCTTCCTCTGACTCAGTGAATGTCGAGCTGTTGCTCGTGGTGACGGCCCCATCAGGTGGTTTGGGACTGGAACATGCTGGTAGAGGGATGTTCACTTGACTCGTGCTGGTCCTTAGAGAGTGGGCCACGTCAATCAGCTGCTGCAGGTCACTACGGGCTTTATTTAGCTCCTTCAGTCCGGCATGGATGGCTTCGTGAGTCTCACGCAGAACCGCATTCTCATCTTGTACGGTTTGGCGGTTCGGGTGGTACATCAGGTCCTGGGTTGGCTGTTGTTGGTATGACTGGACAGGTGCAGATAAGGTTCTATCATCCGCATTCCTCCTCCGGGTGAAGCTTGAGGCTAGCTGAGGGGCTCTATACTGAGCAGCATCCTCGAAGCTCTCCGGGTGAAGTTGAGGTGCATGCGAGGAGATCGTCTGGACTAGTCCCTTCTGTGGATATGACGGTCTGCCTGTTGGGGTCGGTGTAAACGAGTCCCACCGTGATTGGCCGCTGTGCTCATATCCCACGTAGTCCATCTCAAAGTCCTGCATCCAAGCTGGGGGCTGCGTCCGACGTTTTGGCCTCACATCCAGGTGTCTTTCTTGATCTTGCTCCATCCTGAACACTATATCCGGCTCGAAGGACCACAATGTTAGGGAGGGTAATACGCACAATGTTGGGGCGGATAATACGCTAGATCTTGGGTGTATATAGTGTACAAGATGGTGTATCGGTCAGAATACAGGAGGCCGCAAAGGACGCTGGACACAGGGAATGGCCAAAAGGTAGATGGATGGACGGACAGGTTTATTGGGTTGCAGGATTGAAGGTCATAATAGAATTGGAAATTGTAGATTGATAGAATTGCAGAGTCTGCAATAACAAATAATAAGAATAAAGGTAGAAACAATCCCAAACTAAATATTTCAAATATGGCGCAAACATGCTTTAAATGACCCTAAAGGAAATACAGTATAATAAAGTCGTTGCCAACGTACATAGTTGAATTCTAACGCTACAAGTGGCCGCATTATGCTTATCTCAATGACACTCATCGTAATGTGGGCAATCGGATGGTCTGGGGAGACCTCTAGTGATCGAAATGAGGAACAGGAATGGCGGCAACAGGAAAGTGTCTCTCGTCCGCGAATCCGCTCAGAGTGCCATACAAGGACCCGAACTGACACGATGGCAACAAATACAAACAAATATACTTATTATACGACAACAAAGATCTAGGGCTTACCTTTTGGTCATGAACTCGGCTTTACTTGCTTCAACTATAACTAGAGAACTTCTACACCACCATACCGCGAACTGCTCTCTTCCGGAGTGCCCTGCTCATGCGCAGAGAACGCCGCGTCACCCCATGTAATCACGTGACATGCGGAGCGGGAACACAAGGCAGAGCCGCTGCCAACACGAACATGCACACAGAACAACACAACATGCAAACGATGTTACAGCCTTTTGTACAGAAAGATTTGATCACAAAACGTGTGTGGCTTTTTCTTAAATGAACACGTTTGACATTGCTATCGTGTCAGCTTTTAATTATATTGCGCTGTCATGTTAAAGCAAATTAATAAATGCAACAATATTAATTTGCTTTGAAAATACCTGAGTAATAAAATAAAATGGATGGACGGATGAATGATGATCACAATTAAGTATAAAGTCTCCTTTGTAATATATACTCCTTGTAGCCTGTACCCAAAAAGAGGAGTTTCTTTGCGTCGAGGTTTATGCAAAGAGCTCACGTAATTATATTGTTGCGTTTTGGTGAATTGAATGAGTGTTCCGACTGTACGACTGGTCTTTGAATGCACCCCGCTTCAATGGCAGAACGTGGATGGCATCAAATGAGAATAATCCTTTATAAAAATTAAAATTGACTGACGCAAACGTGAGGTCTTCATGTTTTTATTGAAAACAACATAGTGCTGACGCCGTACGACATGGGTTTTTCGCTTTCCAAATAAGGGGTCGTCACTAATTATTTGTGTTTAGATAAATGTCTGAGCTATAATGGTGTAATTAATGATTAAAACTTGAAAGTATCTGTTTATTGTATTTGTTTATATGTTTAATAAAGACAAAGCCATCACAAAACTGTTGTAATTATTTAGATTTTGATCTAAATTAGCCTTGAATAAAGACTAAGCAGTCACATGAATTAACAGAAAAAATGGACAGCCGGACTCGGACTCATAGCCAAGAGGCCGGACTCGGACTCGGTGCAAAGATTCGACCGAGTCCACAGCCCTGGTCAAGACACACAAAGAAACCGAAATACCGTTTCCTCTATCCCACGGTAACAGGACATAGCACACGATAGACATACAAGTAAACGACACAAAATAAAAACAAGAAGGCACAAACAATAATAATAAATAATAAATAAATAATAGGAGTGATGAATAAATAATAAACAAATAACCCAATAAATAAGAGGAGCAAAACTGAGCCAGAGTGCATACAGCAGAGAGTAAGCATAGCGCAAAGTACAGGACGCTACGCAGGAGGGGGGAGCGAGTTCAGGATCCTAACAGCCTGGAGTATGAAGCTGTTGGTGAGCCTGGTGGTGCGAGAGCGCAGGCTTCTGTACCTCTTCCCAGAGGGCAGAAGATCAAACAAAGAGTGAGCGGGGTGACTCACATCACTCACAATCGTGGTCGCCTTGCGGGTGAGATGGGAGGTGTAAATGTCCTTCAAGGAGGGGTGAAGCACCAATAATCTTACCAGCCGTGTTCACTACGCGCTGCAGGGCCTTCAAGTTGTAGTCAGTGCAGCTGCCACCCCAAACAGCAATACAGCTGGAGAGGACGCTCTCAATGGTGCCGCGGTAAAATGTAGTCATGACGGCCGGAGGAGCGCTCGCTCGCCTAAGTTTCCGCAGGAAGTACAGGCGGCGCTGGGCCTTCTTTGCCAGTGATGCGGTGTTGGTGGACCAGGAGAGATCCTCACTGATGTGCATCCCCAGGAACCTGGCGCTGCTCACTCTCTCCACCACAGCACCGTCGATGGTCAGCGGCAGGTGTTGGGTGTTACCCTTCCGGAAGTCAACAACAATCTCCTTGGTCTCGTCGACGTTCAGCAGGAGGTTGTTGTCCATGCACCACGTGGTCAGAAGGCCAACCTCCAGCCTGTATTGAGTCTCGTCTCCCTTGGTGATGAGACCCACCAGAGTCGTGTCGTCAGCAAACTTCACTATGCGGTTGTCGCTGTAGTTTGCAGTGCAGTCATGCGTCAGGAGGGTGAAGAGCAGCGGACTGAGCACGCAGCCTTGGGGGGCCCCTGTGCTCAGCGTGATGCTGGCGAAGATTTTGTCGCCAACACGTACCACCTGTGGCCTCTGACAGAGGAAGTCCAGTAGCCAGTTGCAGAGGTAGGTACTGAGGCCCAGCTTGTCAAGTTTGCTGATGCGACGTTGTGGCACAATGGTGTTGAAGGCAGAACTGAAGTCCACAAACAGCAATCTCACATACGAGTCCCTTCTCTCCAGGTGGGTGAGGGCCGAGTGGAGGGCAGAGCAGATGGCATCCTCAGAGGACCGCTTGGCACGGTATGCAAACTGGAAGGGGTCAATGGTGGGGGGAGAACGGATCGGATGTGCTCCATGACAAGCCGCTCAAAGCACTTCATAATGATGGGCGTAAGTGCCACGGGGTGGTAGTCATTGAAGCAGGACGGAGCAGGTTTCTTCGGCACAGGTACGATGGTGGCAGCTTTGAAACACGACGGGACGATGGCCTGCTGCAGGGAAGTGTTAAAGATGTCCATGAAGACACCTGTCAGCTCACCAGCGCAGTCCTTCAGCGGTCGACCCGGGATGTTGTCAGGGCCCGCCGCCTTACGGATGTTGATAGCGGCAAGCGCCCTCCTCACGCTGTCGGTGGAGAGGCACAGGGGCAGCTCGTGTGAAGGGGGAATGGCCTTCAGCGGGCAAGTGCTGTTCTGAGCGTCGAAGCGAGCAAAAAAGCGGTTAAGGTCATTGAGCAGACGGACGTAGCTTGTAGTCCGTGATGGTCTGAATACCCTGCCAAAGGCTCCGTGCGTCCCTGCTGTCATTGAAGTGGGCGGTAATTTTTCCGGAGAACGCCCTCTTTGCTTCTTTGATGCCCCGGGACAGGTCGGCCCTCGCAGTCCTCAAGCCAGCCTCATCCCCCGCTCTAAAGGCTCTGTCCCCTCAGCAGCCTGAAGACAGCCCCTGTCAGCCATGGCTTCTGGTTAGCTCGAGTGACGATGGATTTTGAGTGAGTCACATCATCAATGCACTACCTGATGTAGGAGGAAACAGAGTCAGTATACTCCTCAATGTCTGTCCGATCATCACAAGTGGCAGCCCTCCTAAACATGTCCCAGTCAGTATAGCCAAAGCAGTCACGAAGCGCATCAGAGGCACCCTCAGGCCACACCCGTACCTGCTTGTGAACCGGTCTGGATGCTTTCACCATTTGTCTGTATGCGGGCAAAAGCATAACAGTGATATGGTCAGAAAGTCCAAGATGGGGGAGGGGGGCGGCTTTGAAAACTCCTTTATGCGAAGAGTAGACCAGGTCCAGGAAGCTGTCGCCACGCGTAGGAAAATTAACATGCTGGTGAAGCCTCGGAAAAACAGACTTCAGGTTAGCATGATTAAAATCCCCAGCGAAGATGGTGAAACCGTCAGGGTGCGCTGTCTGTTGTTCACTGACAGCCTGGTACAGTTCACTAAGAGCCGCGATCCTGTCGCCTTCGATGTTGGAGGGCGGGATGTAAACCGCGACTAGCAGAATCGCGGCAAATTCCCTTGGCAGGTAAAAAGGACGGCACTTAATGATCACAAACTCCGCCAGTGGCGAGCAGTGCTTGCATACCACTACAGAGTCCCGGCACCATTCGTCACGGATGTAGACGCGTATGCCACCTCCACGAGATTTCCCCCCTTGTACAATGGCCCGGTCCGCCCGATATAAAGTAGTTAACCAAATGTCTGATTTTTATGTTTTGATTGGCGAATATAAAAACAAGGAAAAAAACACCAGACAAGTTAAAACATAAATGTTTATTAAGGTCAAAAGTCAAAGTCTGCTTTATTGTCAATTTCTTCATGTCAAGACACACAAAGATATCGAAATTACGTTTCCCACTATCCCACGGTGACAAGACATAGTACACAATATACACACAAGTGAACAACATACAAAAAAGTAAAAACAAGAAGGCACAAACAATGAATAAATAAGAGCGATGAATAAATAAATAATGAATAAACAAGTAACATAATAAATAAGAGGAGCAAAAATGGAGCAAGTGTGCATACAGCAGACGGTCAGAATAATATAATAATAATAATAATAATAATAATAATAATAATAATAATAATAATAATAATAATAATAATAATAATAATAATAATAATAATAATAATAATAATAATAGTAATCTCAAACCAGTAATCTAATGTGAAACTGCAGTCAATATATTGGATAACAATATTTAGGCATAAATATGCATACACGTTATTTAAAACCTACTATAAGTAAATCGTAAACCTACATTCTGGCTTACATAGTTCACACCAGGAGACGCAACATATTCACTGACTGATCCGTTGATGCACAGAAAGGCAGTTTACTCATTGACTCGTTCGCGAACGCGAAAGCCAGGATTCGTTCCCTCACTGATCTGTTCTCGCGATGAACTGGAAATGCGAATCACTCACTGAGTGATTCGTTCACTCTCAAATTCGTTCGTTGGTGAACAGGAAATTTAATTCACGACTCGTTCGTGAACAGGAAGTTACATTATTAAATTCTTCGTTTTGTTTTAGGGCGAAGTGGCACCAGCTTCAATGGGCATTACCGAAACCTACTGGTTGAAGTTATATGAACGGAAAAAAAGAACGAATCACTTTAGGAAGTGATTCGTTTACTCTCGTTCACTGCAAACTGCGTTCTTTAAGAACGAATCGATCACTCACGAGCCAACACTAGCCGAGACGGCTGGTTAGCATATAGACGTCTAATAGACGTCTAATAGATGGGATAGACGTCTATCCTCACGGGGCAGCTGTGAGGATTTGTTCCCCCCCCCTGTAATTTGGCCTAGGAATGAGGGAACCTGTTCAAATTTGCCACACAACCTGAACAGACCCCCAGGAAGACAGAAAAAAAAAAACAGCTGGAGTCTAGCACTCACCGTTCTCAATATAAAGGGGGGGGGGGGGGGGACATATCCTCACGGCTTGACAATTTTTAATAGAGTTCTTGTTACAATTTTTATTTGGTTGGGACAAAAGGAGCCTTCAGAACTGAAATTTCTTCTCAATTATTCATTCAGTTCACTCAAATCATTCTCGTTATGAAAGATTTGATCACAAAACGCGTGTGGCTTTTCCTTAAATGAACACGTTTGACATTGCTATAGTGTCACCTCTTAATTATATTCATGTTAAAGCAAATTAATAAATGCAACTATATTAATTTGCTTTGAAAATACCTGAGTAATAAAATGGATGGATGCATGGATGGATGATCACAATTATGTAGAAAGTCTCCTTTGTAATATATACTTCTTGTAGCCTGTACCCAAAAAGAGGAGTTTCTTTGCATCAAGGTTTATGCAAAGAGCTCACGTAATTATATTGTTATATTGTTGCTTTTTGGTGAAGTGAATGAGTGTTCGGTCTGTACAACTGGTCTTTGAATGCACCCCACTTCAATGGCAGAACGCGGATGATTTTAAACACATCAAATGAGAATAATCCTTTATAAAAATTAAAATTGACTGACGCAAACGTGAGTTCATGTTTTTATTGAAAACAACGTAGTGCTGACGCCGTACGACGCCATACGACGCCGTACGACATCGGTTTTTCGCTTTCCAAATAAGGTGTGCGCGCTCCCGCGGCAGTGGAAACAAAGTTTCACGGGGGAACCAAATCAAGCACAACACCTGTATGTTTACTGTGCCTGAAAATGTTGGCAGCGGACAGTATGAAGCCAAAAATATTAAGGCGGCGCTTAGACATTGCACCCCAATCATGCAGATAAGATTCTTGAGTTTTTTTCAGCGAAAACGGACTGAATATTACCAATAATAATCCCGCTTTGTGAACGCTACTTCACTGTTAGCAGCATATAAAGTAGCGCAGCGGTCCCCAACCACCGGGCCGCGGACCTGTACCGGTCCGTGGGTCACTTGGTACCGGGCCGCCAAGCCGCACAGAATTTTTTTTTTTTATCGACGATCAATTACCGTATTTTCCGCCCTTTTAGGCGCACCGGGGTATAAGGCGCACGTTCAATGAAAGGCCCATTTTAAAACTTTGTCCATATATAAGGCGCACCGGACTATAAGGCGCATAAAATAGCTTTACTGCAACAAACTGAGGTTGACTAGGGTTGCGGTATGCACCAACTAGCCAGCTCAGTGGCCTAGTGGAAGAGTGTCCGCCCTGAGACTGGAAGGTTGTGGGTTCAAACCCCGGCCGGGTCATACCAAAGACTGTAAAAATGGGACCCATTGCCTCCCTGGCTTGGCACTCAGCATTAAGGGTTGGAATTGGGGGGTTAGATCACCAACTGATTGCCGAGCGCGGCACCGCTGCTGCTCACTGCTCCCCTCTCCCCCAGGGGATGGATTAAAATCACACGGGGATGGGTTAAATGCAGAGGACAAATTTCACCACACCCAGGTGTGTGTGTGACGATCATTGGGACTTTAATCTTTAATCTTTAATCTTTAATAACCAACGAGCCCTCTGTAAACAATCGCGTTTCTCAAACGATCTCCTATAAAATGATTGGAACTGACTAAAGTTCAATCTAACACATTGGTACTACTTACCTATGTTTCCCTTCCATATCGATCCGTAGATTTACTCGAAACATTAACAGAGCAGCCTATTTTGACATGAAATAGCCTCGCGCGTATAGCAGCTATCGTTATAGCATTAGCCATCCGCAATTTCCTATGAGCCTCAGCTCGCAATCTCCCATGAGCCTCAGCAAAGTGTAAACAATCGCGTTTCTCAAACAAGCTACTATAAAATGATCAGAACTGACTAAAGTTCGATCTAACACATTGGTACTACTTACCTATGTTTCCCTTCCATATCGATCCGTAGATTTACTCGAAACATGAACAGAGCAGCCTATTTTGACATTAAATAGCCTCGCGCGTATAGCAGCTATTGTTATAGTGTGGTGAATTTTTATTCTGGCATCATGCAATGTTTATCTCACTAGTAAGCCTAATTGTGACCGGGTCATGTTCGGGTCAGGTTCGTGTGGGATTGTTTGGGGCTTTGTCCAGGAAGGTAGACTCATTGGCGCCAGACACATCTGGCTTCCATTAACAACTGCTAAGATACACACGATGTAGAGATAGGGAGACAGGCTGTGGGGTCATAGGTCAGCCAACAGCCCCATGTGCGCGCTCCCGCGTGGAGGGAAGCCCAAGAGTATAAGGTTTAGGGCGAGAGGAGACAAAGGGACTCGACATCTTGGCTAGGGCGCGAGACACTTCTCTCTGACATCGGTTGAGTAAAATCAGCCGTGTGTGACTGAAGTTTTCCTTCCCCAGCCAGCCACTTTTTCACCATTTTGTTTGGAAGACCAGCTGACCATCGAAGAGAATTCACCACAATTTTTGGCGTCACGAACAGTTCTCTTGTCCTTCGGGTGTGAGCATCGAGCGTCCGGCCGGCAGGCTGAGTTTGAGGTGAGAAGCTTCACTCACAATATCGCAATGTGCTCGTGCCTGGTGTGGGGGGGGATGGAGTGGCTTCTAAGCGGGACAGTTAACGGGCCTGGTGTGCCAGTGGCTGGCAAAAAGGGGGGGGGATTTGTCTCCCCTAGCTGAATGTTGACGAGATGTGGATTTTGAAAGGGGGGAGTAGCCACAATAGAAAAATGAAAATGTTCAATAAAAATAGAAAAAAGAAAAAAGGCAAATAAAAATGGAAAAATGACATAAAACTTAATGGGGAATGTGCACAACAGTGTGAGTGACATGTCTGGTGTGAATGATGAATGAGAAAGAAAAATGCCCGGAGAGAGAGGGCACGTGTAACAGGACAGGATGTCTGGGACATTGCTGATCGGCTGTCACGAGAGAAGAATAATAGAAAGTCCCATAAAACGTGGACTTTATTTTGGCGACAGATCCGATGGAGGATGGAAATTTTAGCTGTGTGATTGAGGCGAAAACACAGGTACGATTGAACACTGTTTGCGACAAGAGACGTGCACCACCAAGCCACCGGAGGCACAATTCCCGGGGTCGTGCTGGGACGTTGAGATCACACCCAATGTGGTCGTTGAGATGTTCGGTAGGGGCATTTGTCTCTATAAAGGTCGCACGAAAAAGGGAGGCTTGCTGCAGACCGCGATTGGCAGAGCGGAGGAGTGCGCAGCCTTGGCATCCGTAGCTGTGTTACCGGCTGGGTCTGGGACCAGGGTGCCGAAGAGAATGATGCGCGCAGACCACGTTATTTGAGCACTGATCAGATTAGGAGTTTGTGCGGGTTGCGAGGTTCCCCCGGCTGACTGCTGGCGCGTTAGCCTATTAGAGAGATACTCTTCGGGCAACTTACCGGGGCGAACTGGTGCGCTGCGGTCGTACCCAAGTCGTCACGGTTCGATTCCGATTGGCGAGGCGCACTGTAATAGCACACACTCCTGTCAAAGTCTGATAAAATTTACGGCTTGCAGCAGACCGCAATTGGCAGAGCGGAGGAGTGCGCAGCCGATAGAAATTGGAAAACGTGGAAAAAGAGGCCTCAGGGGGGTTAATTTTGGTATACTATGTAAGCAAAGTAATTGGTGTGGACGCTGAAGTTAAAGATCTGCAGTACAAGGGGAAATGCAAAGTCAAAGTCAAAGTCAAAGTCAGCTTTATTGTCAATCTCTCCACATGTCACAACACACAAAGAGACCGAAATTACGTTTTTCTCTATCCCTCGGTGACGAGACACATAACACGATAGACATACAAGTACGCGACACAATATAAAAACAAGAAGGCAAAAATTCAAACAATCAATAGTAAGAGTGATGAATAAATAATAAATAAACAGAAAACACAATAAATAAGAGGAGCAAAACGGAGCCAGCAAGCATAGCGCAAAAGTAAAAAACATCATAAACAAAAAGGCACAAACAATAAATAATAAGAGTAATAATAAATAATAAATAAACAGATAACACAACAAATAAGAGCCAGTGTGCACACAGACAGTACAGACAGTAAAAGTACAGGACGCTACGCAGAACGGGGGAGCGAGTTCAGGATCCTAACAGCCTGGAGTATGAAGCTGTTTGAGAGTCTGGTGGTGCGGGAGCGCAGGCTTCTGTACCTCTTCCCAGAGGGCAGAAGCTCGAACAAAGAGTGAGCGGGGTGACTCGCATCACTCACAATCGTGGTCGCCTTGCGGGTGAGATGGGAGGTGTAAATGTCCTTCAAGGAGGGGAGCGAAGCACCAGCAATCTTACCAGCAGTGTTCACTATGCGCTGCAGGGCCTTCAAGTTGTAGTCAGTGCAGCCGCCACCCCAAACAGCAATACAGCTGGAGAGGACGCTCTCAATGGTGCCGCGGTAAAATGCAGTCATGACGGCCGGAGGAGCGCTCGCTCGCCTGAGTTTCCGCAGGAAGTACAGGCGGCGCTGGGCTTTCTTTGCCAGTGATGCGGTGTTGGTGGACCAGGAGAGATCCTCATTGATGTGCACCCCCAGGAACTTGGCGCTGCTCACTCTCTCCACCACAGCACCGTCGATGGTCAGGTGTTGGGTGTGACCCTTCCGGAAGTCCACAAAGCGCTTTTAGGGGAAACGAAGACAAGAAGTGCAAAGGGCATGTTTGTAAGTGCACCTGCACACGGTAAGAAGCCACAGAATGACCAAACCGCATGGAAGCGGTTAGTGAGAAGCTACATGAGAGATGGATTTGAATCCCTTTGTCTGTGTTCTATGTTCGTGCGTAATCTCTGTAAAGTTTCTGTCAGTTGTCGTCGTTCGTCTGAGCTGTGTGCGCGCTTGGTGTATGGGGTGCGCGTGCGTGCTTTTGCGTGTGGGTGTATGAGATCTGCGTGTGCGCTTTGTGTATTGAGCGGGCGTGCGCGCGGATGGGTGTGTCCATGTGCGGTTGTGTGCACGCTCGGTGTGTGTGCGTTTATGTGCACACGCATGGGGGAAGGAAGACGGCATGAATCAGAGAATGTCCAAGAAAGGGTTAGGGTTAGGGTTAGGGTTAGGGTTAACCCTAAGCGTTAAGCGCGGAATGACGCTATACCGGCAGGTGTGGGGGCCGGCGAGACGCGCGGGCCTGGCCAGACTGCAGCGTCATCATTGATACGCTAACCCCCCCCTCCCTTGTCCGGGGGCGCTGTGCCGAGGAGCCTGCAAAGGCGGGGCTGGGTCTCCCCGGTAGAGGTCAATGTCGATGAGAACTGAGACAAAACGGGGGGAGATCAAATGTTGATGAGCAAAGGGTGCATGATTAACAGCGAACCTGCATGATCGAAACTGAAACATCACTGACACTAATGTTTAACAGTTTGCAAATAGGCAAGAGAGAGACATGCTTGCAATAGTCATTAAAATACGAATGTATGTGTACCTGTGTGTCTTAAGAAAAGAGTTGGGCCGTGGCAGCAGTGATTTATGGCAGGACGCCACACATTCGGCCCAACACCGATAGGAGAAAGTGAAGAAAAGGGGGGTTCGCTCGTAAATTAAGAGGGAGCCTGTTGAGGGCGGCCAGCGCCCCTAGTCCATCTGACAACTAATGAGAAAGTGAGTGATTACGTTAACTTGAATTTCTATTTCTCCTGTTTGCATAACAAATACGAGACGGTGGACGCGCACGTCTCCTCCCAGAGGACAAAGAGACACGGACAGAACTCCCAGGTCGTCTGAGGAAAAGCTTCGTAGAGCACTGCCCCCAAATTCTTCACTAATTTACGGCAGGACGCCACAAATGCGGCCAGAGACAGATAGAAAGAGGGAGTGAGAGAAGAAAGGGGGGCTAACTCGTAAATAATGAGGAGATATTGGGAGTAATTTGTTGGTCCTTTCTTTAAGACCCTTTAAATCATTTCCTGGAGTAGATAGGTTAGCAACACGAGAGATTTAGAGGTTCAACAGAAAGAGAGTTAAAAGAAAATAACATTTTTGAGTTGGACAATTGCAGGCTAACAGGAGCATGAGAAAGGAGAGCTAAGAAGCGGGATCCACTTTGATTGGGGAGATTGGAAATTTACAGCACCATACTGTAAGTCACATTTTTGAGCAAGCATGACACAGGTACTAAGGTTTGAGAGATCAAGACGTAGATCAGGGCTAGATGTGGAACGCAGACCTCTGAGTTAATTTTGACACAATGTCCCATTAAATTGGAACTATAACCAAAACGTAGCTCGACAATAGGATGAGTTGCAGGACTTACAATATAAAGACGACATTGCTGTTACTAGGAGAATTTGACTTTTGGTAAACAAACGTTACTAGTGAATAGATGGCAGCAGTTACATTTGGAGATAGTCTTACAAGTTTGTCCCAGTCTGTCACTCTCAGTGCCAGGATCCCTGAAAACTCGATCCCGAGACTCCGCCTGCAGCCGTGGACGACTACAAAACGGTGCCTGGCTTTGAGGCACCTTTGACCTTTGGCAAGGACAAAGAAAGACTGTTGTTGTGCTTGGAGGGGGCAAGTACACTCCGGAGGAAAGACGACATCCTCGGGGACGAGAGAAGACAGTGAGTAGCGGAGGAACTCACAATGATGAAAATGGACTCATTTGAACAATGGACTCATTCGAGAGTTATGGATGGGTTGGCTCTGAAGCAACAACAAAAGAACACCATCTTGAGAGGGTGAGGTGCGGCGAAAGATATGGACTTGAAGTATCCGACGGCCAAATCGCACTCCTTGCTGTGGCGTTGCTAAACTTGGTAGGGCTTGGGTTAAAGTGGACAGGATCTTCATTGTGCACTGGGTTTGACAGAACTGAGGAGATTTGATAAAAAATTGAATAATGCGTAGAGCTACAGAGAGAAGCATCATGGTCAGAGATTGAACAGATCTGAATGGGACAAATAGGCCAAAGCGGTGAGAAACAAGAGCGAGATCTGATGTTTTGGCTCATCAGGCATAAGAAGTAGAAATCGAGTTAGATACATTTTAGTTAAAGTTAAGTTAAGTTAAAGTCCCAATGATCGTCACACACACATCTGGGTGTGGTGAAATTTGTCCTCTGCATTTAACCCATCCCCGTGTGATTTTAATCCATCCCCTGGGGGAGAGGGGAGCAGTGAGCAGCAGCGGTGCCGCGCTCAGGAATCAGTTGGTGATCTAACCCCCCAATTCCAACCCTTAATGCTGAGTGCCAAGCAGGGGGGCAATGGGTCCCATTTTTATAATCTTTGGTATGACCCGGCCGGGGTTTGAACCCACAACCTTCCAGTCTCAGGGGGGACACTCTACCACTCGGCCACGGAATGGGACATCTGGACTAAAGTGGATTCAGTCAAGAGGAAGCTAGGACGCTCAGTGTACCTACTCAATACGATAGAGGTTTGTTGCGCCATAGTGGAGGTTGGGTAGTCAGAAAGTTGGATCTTTCACACAATCATGGATAGGAGTCGCACAAGGCCACAAGTAACAAGATAATGACTGAGATAGGGCTCAATTTCAACTGCACGACATGGCAAAGTAGAAGCAAGATAGCGGAGTAAGGGATTATATGCTAAACAGTCCGCTGTAGGGTTACCAATAGGAGATTCTGTCAAAAGAACTACTAAGAGGTGGAGGAGAAGATAACAGGAGGGCATAGATATTCGAAGGTTTGATAAGGGCAAACTCCATTGTCAAAGATCGGATTAGAGCAAGTAGGAACGGGGGTATTTTGGCATTTTAACAGGGATGGACAGCAAGGGAGATTGAGGATAGAAGATCTGGACAGCAATGACGTAAATTACATTACAAACTGCTCATTCGAGGGAAAAGGCTTGGCGCTCCCTGTATGGAGCTGCAGCTTTGCAGAAGGGGGGCAGACCGCGTGAGTGAGTGGATGAAAGGAGTGGAAATAGGCGACGACTTAAGGAAGTAGGGAGAGGTGCTGGATAGTGTGACAGGCAGGATTTGTAGGAAGAAAAAAAAAAGGGGGAGTGAGACTCGCCAAGAGGGGCAATAAAGAGAAGCAGACTGAGAAACAGTTTTGAGCAAGACAACGGGAAAAAAGGGGGAGAGCCAAATGATGACGTAAAAAGCCAGAAAGAATAGTCTGACCCATCTTTATTGAATTTAATTAGGATAAGTAATAGAGATCGAGTTTGTAGGAGCAATATGAGGGTATGGAGGCTTCCTCAAAACGCGGGTCCCACAGTTAGCCCCTCAGATAGACACATATGACAATTTACGATGAATCTGATGGGCGAGTTTATGGAAAATTGAATAGGAGATTTTACAATAGGTCATGTGTACGAGTATGTCAGAATGTGAAGAGTCAGTATTAGGAGTCAATGTTTGCCTGCACACTAACATACTAACTTTGCTTGGTTTGGAGGGAGAGCTGAGTGATAGAGACGGATGAGTGTGTCTGTGAGTGTGTGGATGGATGAGCGCGCGTGTGATCGTCTATGACTGTGTGTGCGCAGTATGATTGGCCAGAGAGGTCTGAAGTTGGGGTGATGTGTTTGCAATTGAGGATAAAATTCCTCTCACCTGAAGGGGTGGTACAGATCGGAGGGACTGGAACTGGTAAGTGATGAGTTCTGACCGGAACCATGGTTCAATGATCAATCAGGGGCACCATCGACAACAAAATGGTGCGATGGAGAAGGCCCATTTCAGTGATATGGTCAGACAAGACAGGACTAGTATCGAACATCAAGACTTTGGACGATTTGACGCGTGACGACTTTGAGCTCACCCGACGGGGTGATGAACTAGGTGGACAGTGACCAAATGTTTGATGGTTGAGCTTGCTTGCGACATGAGCGAGCTCTGCTTTGTTTTTCTGTGTGGCTTGATTTTTTTTTTTGCAGCAGCAGCAGCATCAGCCATCAGCCAAGGAGCGGATTGCGCGTTGCTTGCATAACTTGTTTTCAATATTGCAGGTTGTCGATTGCGTTCGTGGAACGTTTGTGTTGAATTTACAAGAATATGTTAACCCTTGCCCTTTTGGTTTTTATGATGAACTTGTTGATGACATGGTTTTCAGGACAGGATCCGCGGGCGCCAGGATTCATTTTATGACTGTTTTTATTTTAATACTTGATGTCTGTTTTTGTGTGTACAAATGTCCGCTGTCAGCAGGGCTATAAGATCACTGACCATCGAAGAGAATTCACCACAATAGCATTAGCCATCCGCAAAAACCCATGACCTTCAGCTCGCAATCTCCCATGAGCCTCAGCAAAGTGTAAACAATCGCGTTTCTCAAACGAGCTCCTATAAAATGATCAGAACTGACTAAAGTTCGATCTAACGCATTGGTACTACTTACCTATGTTTCCCTTCCATATCGATCCGTAGATTTACTCGAAACATGAACAGAGCAGCCTATTTTGACATTAAATAGCCTCGCGCGTATAGCAGCTATCGTTATGGCATTAGCCATCCGCAAAAACCCATGACCCTCAGCTCGCAATCTCCCATGAGCCTCAGCAAAGTGTAAACAATCGCGTTTCTCAAACGAGCTCCTATAAAATGATCAGAACTTACTAAAGTTCGATGTAACGCATTGGTACTACTTACCTATGTTTCCCTTCCATATCGATCCGTAGATTTACTCGAAACATTAACGGAGCAGCCTATTTTGAAATGAAATAGCCTCGCGGGTACAACAGCTATTCGGTGACGCCCCCTGACTACAGTTACCGTAATGTTGGGAAGCGATGCGACCTTGTAATTTACTAGTCGTACTAAAACGTACTAAAACATTTTGGCAGAGCACTGTGTACAACCAGTATGGATCAACAAATTCATCACTTGATCCATATATAAGGCGCACCGGACTATAAGGCGCACTGTTGACTTTTGATAAAAATTTAGGTTTTTAGGTGCGCCTTATAGGGCGGAAAATACGGTAATTCAGGTCAAGACACTCGTCCCGGTCACGTGACATGTTTCCCCAGTCGAGCCCGCAAAGCTAATATGTGGCGACAGGCTAAGTAACCAGGCAATGAAGCATTCAAAACTGCTTCAACACATGAAGACCAAGCATCCTGCAATAAAAGACAAACCTTAATCACTTCGGGTGTCATTACGTCTAGATGGGACCGCAGTGGCGTAGCCAGGAATTTTTCCAGTTGGGGCGCGCGCCCACAGGAAAAAAAGTCGAACATCACCCACGCCGTTCGCTGATCGCTAAAACAACATCCGGGTCCGGGAGGCAAACGGTGAATGGATAACATCGCGCACATAGAATAGCGCAAGCACATTCACGCAAGACCGAAAGAAAAAACGGCATGAAAATGAAGAATCGAAAAAGCTCGATTTTTTTCAACCGGGGCGCAGGGAGTCCTAATCGCCGGCTTGGCTACGCCACTGTGGGACCGGCTCGTTTCTGAGAAACAAACTCAGTGCTCCCACTAATTCAACGTAATGGTGAGTTTTATTTTTGTCATTTGTACTTGTTTTTATGTCAGTCGTATCATTTTATTTCATCATATTTATATATTTATTATAAATGTATTATTTATTTATTTATATAAATGTATTATTTATTTATATAAATGCCGGTCCGCGAAAATATTTCTGACATGTAACCGGTCCATGGCGCAAAAAAGGTTGGGGACCACTGTTGTTGATTACTTTGAATTGAATATTATTTATTGCTGTTATTTAACATTATTGATGTTTATTATTTTAGCGTATTTTTTAGCATAAAATGGCAGTTGGTCAAGAATGTTTATAGTTTAAGTAATTATGATGTATTTTTTAATTTCAGGTAAAGTGATGCACTTGGAATCTGATTTGTTACAGACCGTTAATAATAAAGTTATTCATTGTTGTAAGTTGATCTTTCTTTTTTATTTATTTTTTGTTTTTCTTTCATGTTATTAAGGGTACAAGCATGAGGGGGCGTGAAATGTTTTCTTCTCCTAGGGGGGCATCGCAGAAAATAATTGAGAAACACTGCACTACATTATCTGGCATCCCACGGCCGGAGACGATTATTGAGATAAATTATACTGTTCAAAGAAAAGCAGTAGCGTTCGTAAATATATTCTTCTACGAATGATAAAACATCTAATCTGGGTCAGAAGATTCTCCCACGACGTAAAGCGTTCCAATTTATTACGGCTTCCATGTCGATCGAATTTCGAATTAATGGCCAATCCATGATTAACTGCTTTCTTTGTGTGGGAGGAGACAGGTCGAAACTACTAACAGCGAGCAGGTTATATTCACAGAATAAGTTACCGCAGAAACGGACCCAGACTTTAAGTTACTTCTCTTTCTGGAACGGATAACTCAGAGTTTCCCTCATTTCAGGGTTAATTTACTCAGACTTTTCACAGCTTTCTGGAATACCCCTCTGGTGTGTTTTGTTCAAACTCTTCTGCCTGACTGAATATTGATTTTAAAACATCACTAGACATTCTGGAGGCTTGTGCCAAACTCTAAGTCAAATAACATTTGTTGACCCATGGCTACTCTTTTAGATCTCATAGTTATATATTTGAAAAAAAAATGCAATTATTTAGTTACAATAAACATCAGCTGGGTGGGCACATTTGTAGAAAATAGTCATAACAATAGCAATTTAAATTTTCAAGTGAAATACTTTCAAGACAAACACAACAACACTTAATTGAATTATGTAAACACGTTAACATTCAATGTGAAAGTAAATAGGCATTACTCTTTTAACACAACAGTTACCCTTCCACTACCAAACAACTACCAAAGACACGTTTATGGTATACTGCTATGCTAAAAAACAATGAATTTAACGCTCTACTATTAAAAAGTTGAAGACACATGAAGACTGAAATTATAGATGGCATAAAAATATTATGCCAGCTCAATAGTTTTGAGTGCATATTCGGATGGACTAAGCATGTTATTCAGCTTCATAAATTGTGTTACAATTATAAGCTGATAATAAAAGCTCGTGTAATATTTTGTTATTCCATGAAAAATGTATTTAAGCTCCCGAGGCTATAGTTTTGTTAAACAAACAATTTGGAGTGGAAGGTTTCATAGGGAAGACTAGTTTCATCTTTGAGGACAGGTTGGTTAACAAATACACTTCTGGAGACAGTTCAACACCATTTGAACACCATGTTCCATAAGTAGAGGTGCGTTTTCACATTTTAGTTTTCAATAGTCATTGGTTTACTAAAGTAGACAATGCAGCACAAAACATTATCTTAATTAAATATAAATTAATCAGTTCTAAGGCAACTATACTTTTGGCGCATTTCTCTTTTGACACTTGGTGCACTTCTTGCAAAATCAGGACGCATGTGCTCTGTTGAATATACCCCCCTTCTCGTCTGCTGGAGAAGGTTGGAGGTGGTATGGTTTTTGTTAGTGATGTAAGGGGGGTGTAGCAGTGCAACCCTCTCAGTCTCCACCAATGAAAATATGGGCTGTTTCAACACCCATTTTCTGAACTCCTGCTATAAAATGGGCCAATCAAACCCCTCTGCATTCATTATTGCAAGAATTCTCAACTGACGCCAAAGCTGATTTTGGAAAACCGTGAATTCATCATGAGGTAAGAATATCATTATTTACCTGATATTTGAGCAACATTTTGTTAGTAAAAACGAGGCGTATTATTTATTACATTATGGTGATGATGATGGTACCTCGCTCATCTGCTTCATAATGCAACGTCAGGGCACTCTGCTTAAGGACTCCGACTTTTAGCGTTTCAGTAAAGCATGCTATTGCTTCTGTAAAAAGTACCGTAATTTTCGGACTATAAGTCGCTCCGTAGTACAAGTCGCATCAGCCATAAAATGCCCAAAAATGTGAAAAAAAACATATATAAGTCGCTCCGGAGTATAAGTCGCATTTTGGGGGGGCGATTTATTCGACAAAATCCATCACCAAGAACAGTCATGAACGAGCAACAACAGGCTAAACGATAGGTATGCTAACGTGACATAAACACAAACGAAGAGATGAGAACGGCCCTGACGTAAAATTCAGAGTTATTCAAAAAACTATTACATAAATAACACGTTAATAAAACCATCTGTGTCACTCTCATTCATTAAATCCATCGATCGTCCTTTGTCAACAATGCGTGCGCGCCGCTGACGGCGCTTGCACTTCAAAATATTCTACAGGCCCATATAACGATATATAAATTATTAGGGATGTAAATCGCGGGTTTTGTCACGATACGATATCATATCGATACAAAGAACTACGATACGATATTTGCCAATATCTTAAAGCCTGCTGTGATTCATTCACGATATATCGCGATATAGTGCTCTACGATCGATTTTTTTTTTAAATAAAAAATATAGAACAATATCCTGATTTATAACAATTCATACGCAAAATCAACAAGGTACTGCAAACTCTTTATTTAGGAAATTACAAGAGTATTGTATACAAAGTGCTTATTTTAACACTGAACTTTGATGTTGTGTTTTTTCTTTAAATGTGCGGCGAGATTTGTGTCCCTGAATATTTGATCACCGCATGGCAGGATTTACAAACTGCACGTGTCTTGTCCGTTGAGCCATCTTTTCTTTGGAATCCAAAGTGCTTCCAAACGAATGACTTGAAGCCTAAAGGGGAGCAAATTTCCTCGTCTTTTTGGACACTAGCCATAGCACCAGCCCAGGAGCCGCGTACTAGTTGTCGACTCCCCTTTCGCGTGCCTGCTCTGCTCACAACACAACAACGCCGCGCACTGCTCCCGGAAAGAGGAAGCAAGCAACAATGAACTGGATTTCAAAATAAAGTCGCGTCTAATGTCCGAGGTCAAACACGGCGATTTAAATCGCTGTTTACGTTTAGCATCGATGCCAATAAATCATAGAGCATTATATCGATTAATCGATGTGTATCGATGAATCGTTACACCCCTAATACCTATAAATAACATTAATATAATATGTACTCATTAATACTCATACAGGATGAGCTGTTCAATCCAAAACAAAATAAGAATTGTTGTGTTGACAAATGAATCTATGTCGATAAATGACACTTACTTGTACGTATTTGAATTATTATTTCTTTAAAATATTTTAATTACCGTTTTTTTCCATGTATAATGCGCAACATTTAACTAATTTATTGTCCTAAAATCTGGGGTGCGCATTATACATGGGTACAAAAAAAAAATGTTTTTTTTTTTTTAATTATTTTTTTTTTTTATCCGGATATGATACGGAGGCCGCCATTACGGATGCGTTTCTTCTCTGCTGTTCACTTCAAACACGCTCCATACGAACACAATGCTCTCGTATCAGACGCTTGCTCGATCACCTGCTCGTTTGCTGTCACAATGTACCCTACACAAATCCGAATCATTTCTTCGCTATCGAGTTTGCTAGCGCATGCGCAGTTATACCGACCGGCAGAATAACATCTGGTTGTTCCCAAAGGTGATCTTTTATCTGAAATAATTTTACGTTTACGGATTTAAGTAGGACTCAAAATTTGGGTGCGTCTTATACATGGGTACAGGCTTTTTTCCAGGATCAACATGCCATTTTTAGGGTGCGTATTATACATGGGGGCGCATTATACATGGAAAAAAAATGGTAATAAATCTTATTATGTTAACAACTACTCTTAGTACTGCTTCTACTACTACTAACAATAGCACAAGTGCTGTCCGGTCTGCATGCATGAGTGAGATTGTATTATAATGATATTTATATATTTATATATATATATATTTTCACTATCTTGTGCTGGTTCATGTCAATCTTTCACTAAATAATAGGCCTTTTTTCAGATCAAACCCAAGTACTGAAAATAGATTATTAGAAAATGACATACTGAAGGCCTACTTTCTTTTGACCATGGGAAATCTTTCTGTTTTACTGTTCTAACAATCATTCTCCATAACAGTGCCAGAAAGGATACCAAGTCTTACTTGGTTCAGAGGAATGAGAATACCAATGACAAACGCCTGAATGGGAACGGAGTCAATGGGAAGGCCAATGTCAGTGTAAATGGAAATTCTTATCCTGTCAAAGACAAGCGCCGCAGCAAGACATGGGACGTTAAGCCTTCTTTGATGGCTAACAACACCTTTAATCCCATCAGGACCATTGTGGATGAAATGAAGATCTCCCCAAACCCAGATAAACCCATGATAAGCCTTTCGATTGGTAAGAAGCTTCTTTAAGCTATATGTGATGCCAGTATCATGACGGAACAGTGCATGTCTCAGCAACTGAAATTCAAATTACGGCAATCCCTTGCTACATCGCGGTTTCACTTTTTTTTTTTTTTTTGGAAAATTTTTGGGAAAAAACACATATAGGTCGCTCCTTATTATAAGTCGTCCCCCCACCCAAACTATGAAAAAAAAACGCGACTTATAGTCCGAAAATTACGGTACTTATAGTACAAAGCTGACTTGTTCATGTGCTCCTTAGGGGATCCTACTGTCTTTGGAAACCTTCCTACGGATGATGCAGTACTTCAAGCCATGAAAGATTCTGTAGATTCGCAACAATACAATGGCTATGCTCCTTCCGTTGGTGAGTTTTACTTATAAATTAATACAAACTGCAGCAAATTCTAAATATGATCAGTCACAGTGCTTCGCATTAACACCAACAGGTAATTTAAAGCCTCCAATTAATTAAAATACAATTTTTTATTTTTTTTGTCTCACTCACAAAGCTTGAATTAAAAGGAAATGTTACCACTTTTTATGTAATGATTGTGATAATTTGTCAAAATACGTACGATCTAAGCCTAAATTTAGAGTATAACAGACTGATGCAAGTAAAGGTTCTCATGCTGAAAATAACAGCTATATTTGGTCACATTCAAGCTTCAAGCACTCTTTTAAAAACTATTAAGAATGATTCTTTTTTCAGTTTGGAGAGAAACTGTATGAAATGGTTAAAGTTATTGAGTTGCGCTCATGCCATCCGTGTGTCTTTTGTATTAGTGAGATTAAGATGGCGGCGCCCCGGTCGGCTGCGGCTGCTACGGCTCTCGACGTTCCTTTCCTTTGTTGAGAGCCGTATGCGACGGAATTTCGTTTTGTGTGTACCGAGTGCTTACAAAATGACAATAAAGTCTGTCTAAGTCTAAATCAAAAACCAGTCAAATTACAGTCGCACCTTTTTAAGATAAGTGCTCTCTGTAGATCTGTTCATTCATCCATTGATTCATTATCTGAACTGCTTTTTCTCAGGAGGGTCGCTCGCCAAAGTGTAAACAATCGTGTTTCTAAAACGATCTCCTATAAAATGATCGGAACTGACTTAAGTTTGATCTAACACATTGGTACTGCTTACCTATGTTTCCCTACCATATCGATCCGTAAATTTGCTCAAAACATTAACAGAGCAGCCTATTTTGACATGAAATAGCCTCGTGCGTATAGCAGCTATCATTATAGCATTAGCCACCCGCAAACTCCCATGAGCCTCAGGTCGCAGACTCCCATGAGCCTCAGCAAAGTGTAAACAATCGCGTTTCTCAAACGATCTCCTATAAAATGATCGGGAACTGACTAAAGTTCAGTCTAATACATTGGTACTGCTTACCTGTGTTTCCCTTCCATATCAATCCGTAAATTTACTCGAAACATTAACAGAGCAGCATATTTTGACATGAAATAGCCTCGTGCGTATAGCAGCTATCATTATAGCATTAGCCACCCGCAAACTCCCATGAGCCTCAGGTCGCAGACGCCCATGAGCCTCAGCAAAGTGTAAACAATCGCGTTTCTCAAACGATCTCCTATAAAATGATCGGAACTGACTAAAGTTCGATCTAACACATTGGTACTGCTTACCTGTGTTTCCCTTCCATATCCATCCATCCATCCATCCATCTTCTTCCGCTTATCCGGGGTCGGGTCGCGGGGGCAGCAGCTTCAGGAGGGACTCCCAGACTTCCCTCTCCCCAGCCACTTCACCTAGCTCATCCCAGGGGATCCCAAGGCGTTCCCAGGCCAGCTGAGAGACATAGTCTCTCCAGCGCGTCCTGGGTCGTCCCCGGGGTCTCCTACCGGTGGGACATGCCCGGAACACCTCCCCAGGGAGGCGTTCAGGAGGCATCCTGATGAGATGCCCGAGCCACCTCATCTGGCTCCTCTCAACGTGGAGGAGTAGCGACTACTCCGAGTCTCTCCCGGATGACTGAACTTCTCACCCTATCTCTAAGGGAGTCCCGGACATCCTGCGGAGAAAACTCATTTCGGCCGCATATATCCGGGATCTCGTTCTTTCGGTCACGACCCATAGTTCGTGACCATAGGTGAGGGTAGGAGCATAAATCGACCGTTAAATTGAGAGATTTGCCTTTTGGCTCAGCTCTCTCTTTACCACGACGGATCGGTACAGAGTCCGCATTACTGCCGACGCTGCACCGATCCGCCTGTCGATCTCGCGCTCCATCCTCCCCTCACTCGTGAACAAGACCCCAAGATACTTAAACTCCTCCACTTGGGGCAAGATCTCATCCCCGATCTGGAGAGGGCATTCCACCCTTTTCCGATCGAGGACCATGGACTGGGATTTGGAGGTGCTGACCCGCATCCCAACCGCTTCGCACTCGGCTGTGAACCGCTCCAGTGAGAGCTGGAGATCACGGCCTGAAGAAGCCAACAGCACCACGTCGTCTGCAAAAAGCAGAGACGCGATGCTGAGGTCCCCAAACCGGACACCCTCAACGTCTCGGCTGCGCCTAGAAATTCTGTCCATAAAAATTATAAACAGAATCGGTGACAAAGGGCAGCCTTGGCGGAGTCCAACCCTCACTGGGAACGAATCCGACTTACTGCCGGAAATGCGGACCAAACTCTGGCATCGGTGATACAGGGACCGAACCGCCCTTATCAGTTGGCTCGGTACCCCGTACTCCCGAAGCACCCCCCACAGGACCTCCCGAGGGACACGGTCGAACGCCTTCTCCAAGTCCACAAAACACATGTGGACTGGTTGGGCGAACTCCCATGCACCCTCGAGGATCCTGCTGAGGGTGAAGAGCTGGTCCACTGTTCCACGGCCAGGACGAAAGCCACACTGTTCCTCCTGAATCCGAGGTTCGACCTCCCGACGGACTCTCCTCTCCAGCACCCCTGAATAGACCTTACCAGGGAGGCTGAGGAGTGTAATTCCCCTGTAACTGGAACACGCCCTCCGGCCCCCCTTCTTAAAGAGGGGAACCACCACCCCAGTCTGCCAATCCAGAGGCACTGTCCCCGATGTCCACGCGATGCTGTAGAGACGTGTCAGCCATGACAGCCCCACAACATCCAGAGCCCTTAAGAAATCCGGGCGGATCTCATCCACCCCCGGGGCCTTGCCACCGAGGAGTTTTTTAACTACCTCAGTGACTTCAACCCCAGAGATTGGAGAGTCCGCCTCAGAGTCCCCAGGCCCTGCCTCCACAATGGAAGGCGTGTCGGTGGAATTGAGGAGGTCTTCGAAGTATTCTCCCCACCGACACACGACGTCCCGAGTCGAGGTCAGCAGCACGCCATCTCCACTGTAAACAGTGTTGACGTTGCACTGCTTCCCCCTCCTGAGACGCCGGATGGTGGACCAGAATTTCCTCGAAGCCGTCCGGAAGTCATTCTCCATGGCCTCGCAAACTCCTCCCACGCCCGGGTTTTTGCCTCAGCAACCGCCGAAGCCGCGTTCCGCTTGGCCATCCGGTACCTGTCAGCTGCCTCGGGAGTCCCGCAGGCCAAAACAGCCCGATAGGACTCCTTCTTCAGCTTGACGGCATCCCTTACCGACGGTCCCTTAGCAGGTTCGGGGATTGCCGCCACGACAGGCACCAATGACCTGACGGCCACAGCTCCGGTCGGCCGCCTCAACAATGGAGGCGCGGAACAAGGTCCACTCGGACTCAATGTCCCCCGCCTCCCCCGGGACCTGGGAAAAGTTCTGCCGGAGGTGGGAGTTGAAGCTCTTCCTGACAGGGGATTCCGCCAGACGTTCCCAGCAGACCCTCACAGAACGTTTGGGTCTGCCAGGTCGGACCGGCATCTTCCCCCACCATCGGAGCCAACCTACCACCAGGTGGTGATCAGTTGACAGCTCCGCCCCTCTCTTCGTCCGAGTGTCCAAAACATGCGGCCGCAAATCCGATGACACAACTGCAAAGTCGATCATCAAACTGCGGCCTAGGGTGTCCTGGTGCCAAGTGCACACATGGACACCCTTATGTTTGAACATGGTGTTCATTATAGAAAATCCGTGTCGAGCACAGAAGTCCAATAATAGAACACCGCTCGGGTTCAGATCGGGGGGCCGTTCCTCCCAATCACGCCCTTCCAGGTCTCACTGTCATTGCCCACGTGAACATTGAAGTCACCCAGTAGAACGATGGAGTCCCCAGAAGGAGCGCTCTCCAGCACCTCCTCCAGGGACTCCAAAAAGGGTGGGTACTCTGAACTGCCGTTTGGTGCACAGACACAAACAACAGTCAGGACCCGTCCCCCCACCCGAAGGCGGAGGGAGGCTACCCTCTCATTCACCGGGGTGAACCCCAATGTGCAGGCGCCCAGCCGGGGGGCAATAAGTATACCCACACCTGCTCGACGCCTCTCACCGTGGGCAACTCCAGAGTGGAAGAGAGTCCAGCCCCTCTCGAGAGGGCTTGTACCGGAACCCAAACTGTGCGTGGAGGCAAGTCCGACTATATCTAGTCGGAACTTTTCTGCCTCGCACACCAGCTCGGGTTCCTTTCCAGCCAGAGAGGTGACATTCCATGTCCCAAGAGCCAGCTTCTGCAGCCGGGGATCAGACCGCCAAGGTCCCTGCCTTTGGCCGCCGCCCAGCTTGCAATGCACCCGACCCCTTTGGCCCCTCCCACAGGTGGTGAGCCCATGGGAAGGGGAACCCACGTTTCCTTTCCGGGCTGAGCCCGGCCGGGCCCCATGGACAAAGGCCCGGCCACCAGACGCTCGCCTTCGAGCCCCGCCTCCAGGTCTGGCTCCAGAGGGGGGCCCCGGTGACCCGCGTCCGGGCGAGGGAAAACGTGATTCAATAATTGTTTGCATCATAAGGGGTAATGTGAGCCGTGCTTTGTCTGCCCCCTCACCTTCCATATCGATCCGTAAATTTACTCGAAACATTAACAGAGCAGCCTATTTTGACATGAAATAGCCTCGTGCGTATAGCAGCTATCATTATAGCATTAGCCACCCGCAAACTCCCATGAGCCTCAGCTTGCAGACGCCCATGAGCCTCAGCAAAGTGTATACAATCGCGTTTCTCAAACGATCTCCTATAAAATGATCGGAACTGACTAAAGTTCGATCTAACACATTGGTACTGCTTACCTGTGTTTCCCTTCCATATCAATCCGTAAATTCACTCGAAACATTAACAGAGCAGCCTATTTTGACATTAAATAGGTCTCGTGCTATAGCACAGTGGTCCCCAACCTTTCTTGCGCCACGGACCGGTTACGTGTCAGAAATATTTTCGCGGACCAGACTTTATATAAATAAATACATTTATAATAAATATATAAATACGATGAAATTAAATGATACGACTAGCATAAAACCACATATAATGCACATAAAAATAAAACTCACCATTATGTTGAATTAGCTCCGCTTGTTTCTCAGAAACGAGCCGGTCCCATCTCGGCGTAATTGGAGACAATGTCCTTCTTGTTCACGTTTCTTTTCTTTCCAAAGGTTTGTCTTTTAATGCAGGATGCTTGGTCTCCATGTGCCGAATCAGTTTTGAAGGCTTCATTGCCTCGTAAGCCTGTCGCCACATATTGTGCGTAGTGCGCTTGGCGCGTCAAAGACACCTGTGGCAATAAATCCATATTTTAAGTAGGACTCCTGAAATATTCTTTTTAATGCAGCTGTTTCTTGCGCATTTTTGATAGCTTCTTCTCAAGAATAATCTTTGTACCTGGTCAAAGAGTATTACTCGTGTATTCAAAGTGAATCCAAAATAGTATGAATAATTTAAATTCAATTAAAAAATATTCTGATTTGTATCGTTAAAAGTGTATTCTAAAATTAAAGATTAATGTTAGATTACATTATAATACACGTACATACTTTTGGGCATCATAAAATTGTTCACATCTCTTTCATTTGATTTGTTGTAATTGTTTCTTTGTTAAGCCAGTATTTTAAGATCTCTATATACTTTGTATTTTTTCTGACAGGTTACTTAAAGAGTCGACAGGTGCTGGCCAACTTTTACAGCTGCCCTGAGGCTTCTATAGAAGCAGAGGTATATCTACATTCCACTCACCTGTGATAACAGTAAAAATGAAATAAATGTGACATACTGAAAATTCCTGCAACATGAATAGAATAAATATTGAATGCATAAAATATTAATAAGTTTGTAATGTGATGTCCTACTTGCTCTGCCCCCCAATGCAGGATGTGATTTTGACGAGTGGCTGTAGTCAGGCCATTGACCTGGTTATCAGTGGCCTGTGTAATCCACGGGACAACATCCTTGTTCCACGTCCAGGCTTCTCGTTATATAAGACTCTGGCATTATCCCTTGGCATCGAGGTCAGATTGTACAACCTGCTGGTATGCAACAGCTTCTCATCCCCTTAATAAAATCCAGTGTATTTCCTCTTCAAAAAAAAATCATGACAATTATTAAATCAAAAAAAAAAAAAAATTAATAATAAAGGTTCTCGACTGGTTAGCCTGGTTGGGTGGGCAAAACTTTTGACTTGCGGGCCGAATTGGGTTCTAAATTTTGACTGGGGGGCCGAACCAGGAGCAGATGGATGTAGTGTTTGTGTGAAGTACAGTGGAGCCTCGGTTTTTGACCACAATCCGTTCCAGAAGGCTGTTCGAGAAGTGAATCGTTCGAATTTCGGACTCCTGTTTTCCCATTCCAAATAATGGAAAAAAATTTATCCGTTCCAAGCAAAAAAATAACGCCTTTATTAAGCATTTTTTAAATTTTTGTTCGATCGCGCAACTGCAGCACACCGCCGAACACGCAACCGTAGCGCGCCGCCGACCGCGCAACTGCACCGCGCTGGTCGCATTATTGTGACAGAGCCGTCGCTGAAATCTAGAAAATATTTTTAAAGTCCTTAATTTGGGAGCTTAATTTCAAAGTCAAAGACAGCTTTATTGTCAATCTCTTCACATGTCAAAACACACAAAGAAATTACGTTTTCTCTATCCCACGTTGACGAGACATATTACACGATAGACATACAAGTAAACGACACAATATAAAAACAAGAAGGCACAAACAATAAATAATAAGAATGATGAATAAATAATGAATAAACAGATAACACAATAAATAAGAGGAGCAAAACGGAGCCAGTGTGCATACAGCAGACAGTAAGCGTAGCGCAAAAGTACAGGACGCTACGCAGAAAGGGGAAGCGAGTTCAGGATCCTAACAGCCTGGAGTATGAAGCTGTTGTTGAGTCTGGTGGTGCGGGAGCGCAGGCTCCTATATCTCTTCCCAGAGGGCAGAAGCTCAAACAAAGAGTGAGCGGGGTGACTCACATCGCTCACAATCGTGGTCGCCTTGCGGGTGAGATGGGAGATGTAAATGTCTTTCAAGGAGGGGAGTGAAGCACCAATAATCTTACCAGCTGTGTTCACTATGCGCTGCAGGGCCTTCAAGTTGTAGTCAGTGCAGCCGCCACCCCAAACAGCAATACAGCTGGAGAGAATGTAATAATGAACGGAGTCAGTTGGCATGCGGGTCCTCTCGGCTCATCTCGCAAGGTTCGACAACCGAATTTCGTCCGACATCCGAAGCAAAAAAATCTCGAATTTTTCGTTCAAATACCGATTTGTTCGAGAACCAGGACGTTCGAAAACTGAGGCTCCACTGTAATATAAATGACCTGTAAAGGTCATTGCGTAAAAAGTTTAGGCCTTTAGCAGGTAGTAAAGCATGGATATTCAAAAAAAGCTTTTTGAAAACAAATGCATTTACCGTAATATTCGGACTATAAGTCGCGTTTTTTTTTCATAGTTTGGGTGGGGGGGGGCGACTTATACTCAGGAGCGACTTATATATCTATGTTTTTTTTCACAAATTTTTACTTGATCATTAACACATCACTTACTTACAAGTATAGTTGACCACTTCACATGTTATTTTTAGTATAGTTGATCACTTCACATGCTTTGATATCCTTATCTTGAACATATTCAAAACATGAAAAATAGAGAGAAAAAAATCAAATAAAGTAATTAACACTTTAAAGCGCCATATCCTCTGGGCATGTCCTCTGTCACCAGGATGAAATAAAATAATAAATTTGATTGATGGATTTAATGATTTGGAGTGACACAAATGGTTTGATAATATTGTTGTTTATGTGATAGTTATTTAAAATATAGTTTATATATCGTATGGGCCTGTGGAATAATTTGAACTGCGGCGCGGCACACGGCATTGTTGACAAAGGACGATCGATGGATTTAATGAATTGGAGTGACACAGATGGTTTTATAAACGTGTTATTTACGTAATATTTTTTTTTAAATAACTGAATATTACGTCAGGCCCGTTCTCAGCTCCTCGTTTGTGTTTGTCACGTTAGCATACCGTGTCGTTGAGCCTGTTGTTGGTCGTTCATGTCTGTTCTTGGTGTTGGATTTTGTCGAATAAATTGGCCCCCAAAATGCGACATATACTCCGGAGCGACTTATATGTTTCTTTTCACATTTTTGGGCATTTTATGGCTGGTGCGACTTATACTCCAGATCGATTTATAGTTCGAAAATTACAGTATTAACACCATTAAAAAAATATATTTCACCAAAAAACTACTATAAGTGATTCTCATTAAATACGACGCTGTTATTATGAATAACAGTTTCCATCACTTCAGCGGCTACAGGTCAGATGTATGAAAAATGTTTATCTTATGAGGCAAAATCACATAAAACCGCAAATATTTTGACCAAATACATCATCTCGAAGAATCAGTGAAAGAATAAATCTAAATAAAGTAATAAAGAATCAAAACGGCAACACGGTGACGGATATCTGAAAATCAGAGCAGAGGTTTAACTCACAAACACCTGGTAACAGAGTTGAGGAAACGGGAAACACTTCCTTAAAGTTGGCCTTAAAACATTATTAAGTTAAGATTAGTCGCAAACAGGTGGTGCATCAATGTCCTTGAGCATCCTGCATGGTTTGAAAATGAGAATGGTCGCTAGTTTCAATCCCTGCTATTTGTACAAATTATATTCAAAATGCATTTATTTTTACAACAAACTTGAGAAACTCCCCTTCTTTTTTAGTGGGAACAGTGTTCTTGGTATCCCTTTTATTGCTAGTGCATCATATTTTGGAGTAAAATTTGTTGTGGCAATTCTTAGGCTAGAGCCGAGGTGTCCGTTAACCTAGATCTGTGACGGGGCTTTGTTGACGTTCACATGGCTGAACGTCTGCTCACACACGTCGGTCGAGCCAAATTGTCCACTCTTTTTCAAACACTTGGCACTCAGTCTCCGCCTTTCTTTTCCTTGGGCCACTCATTTTAATGGAAGGATTCTAGGGGAAGGTTTGTGGGTGGCTTTAGCGTAAAACTGTATCTGAAAGCTCAGCGCGCAAATTACGAGAATGCTGACGTCACAGCCCACACTCGAAATTCGGCACTGATAGAAATAGACCGCGGAGTGCGCCGGGTCCGGACTACTGAGTACGTACACACACTTGTGAGTGTGCATTGAGCTTTCTGACACGGCTTCCGGGAGTAAATGCGCGGGCGTACTGGGGAAATGGAGTCATTGCAGGGAAAATTACAAGAAAAATTTAATAACACAATTTATTCAGGTTTGGCGGGCCGGATTAAACAGCCCCGTGGGCCGGATGTGGCCCGCGGTCCATAGTTTGCCCATATCTGGATTAGCCTGTCTGCGTCAGAGTGCTGAATTTGATTCCGCTTCCACCTAGCATGTTCTCTCTGTGCTTGCGTGGGTTTCTTCCGGGTACTCCGGTTTTCCTCCCACATCCCAAAAACATGCACGGTAGGCCAATTGAGCACTCCAAGTTGCCCGTAGGTGAGAGTGTTAGTGTGAATGTCTATTTGCCTATGTGTGCCCTGCAATTGCCTGCGTTCAGTTGAAGGTGTCCCCAGTCTACGGCCCAAAGCTGGCTGTGATAGGCTCCAGCACCCCCGTGAGCCTTGTGAGGAGAAGCTGTCCAGAAAATGGATGGATGATGAAATGAATTAGGCAGCACGCTGGGGCACTGGTTACTCCATCCACCTCACAGTTCAGAAGTGCAGGGTTTTATTCCAGCCTTTCTGTATGCAGTTTGCTTGTTCTCCCTGTGCCTGCGTGGATTTTCTTTATCCATGGTAGGTCGTTAAACCACTCCAAATTGTCTATAAGTGACCAGTGATTGGCTGGTGACCAGTTCAGGGTATGCCCGCCTACCGCCCAAAGACTGCTGGAATGGGTTCTAGCATTCCCGCGATCCTTGTGAGGATTTGCGGTTTTGGAAGACATTAAACTCCATCATAATTAAACAAATTAAATTAAACTCCAAACTAACTCACACACAATTATTTAGTTAATATCAACCATTGTAGATAGTGTATTGTCACATGATTTTCCACAGGGTCTGACAGTGTCAACCCTGCCAAATCTTCATCTTCAGGAAAATACCCACGTTTTGATGCACTTGCCTGCAATGCATTGCTAAAGGAAGAAAAAAAGATAAATGATTCCCAAATCAACAAACACATCAAAAGTGTCAAAATCAAAATTAATGTATTGTATAGTCATAGTAGGTACAGTAGAACTCAATCACTTCGGCACTCAACATTTGGATTTTGACGCAAAATGTAGAAAATTGTTTGCCTCTGAACTTGAACAAAGCTTCCTCCGTTAGTTAGTTAGTTAGTTGGTTAGTTAGTTAGTTAGTTAGTTACCGTTTTTTTCCATGTATAATGCGCCCCCATGTATAATACGCACCCTAAAAATGGCATGTTGATGCTGGAAAAAAGCCTGTACCCATGTATAATGCGCACCCAAATTTTGACTCCTACTTAAGTCCGTAAACGTAAAATTATTTCAGAAAAAAGATCATCTTTGGGAACAACCGGATGTTATTCTACCGGTCAGTATCACTGCGCATGCGCTAGCAAACTCAATAGCGAAGAAATGTTTTGGATTTGTGTAGGGTACATTGTGACAGCAAACGAGCAGGTGATCGAGCAAGCGTCTGATACGAGAGCATTGTGTTCGTATGGAGCGTGTTTGAAGTGAACAGCAGAGAAGAACGCGCATCTGTAATGGCGGCCTCCGTATCGTATCCGGATTAAAAAAGATTTTTTTGTACCCATGTATAATGCGCACCCCAGATTTTAGGACAATAAATTAGTTAGATTTTGCGCATTATACATGGAAAAAAACGGTAGTTAGTTAGTCAGTCAGTCAGTCAGTCAGTCAGTCAGTCAGTCAGTCAGTCAGTCAGTCAGTCAGTCAGTTAGTTAGTTAGTTAGTTAGTTAGTTAGTTAGTTAGTTAGTTGGCATTGTTTTTGAGTGACACCCGATTGCGGTCGAGTGTGCTGGTGTCAAGAAACCTGCACCAGCAAGACCACAAGATTACGGGGGTTAATGCTGAAGAGTTGAGTTTACGTGATAACAACAGTGTAAAAAGAATTACAGTAGTTCTAAACCACAGGTGTCAAACTCAAGGCCCGGGGGCCTAGACACGGCCCGTCACATCATTTTCTGTGGCCCGCGAAGACAAATTATGCAGCAAATTGATGTCATCCCTAAAATTGCAAATTGTCTTCACTTTTAAAAATCAGCTTTTTAAAATATTTGAAATGTTTCAAACTAGTCTGATTTGAAAACGAATTGTCAATTAGTTTTGTAGCTTTTACTGTATATAATATGAGGCATTCATATATTTATTTGGGTTGACAGTCATAATGGCCTTCTGAAGGAAAATGTGACTATGATGCTGCCCGGGACAAAAATGAGTTTGACAACCCTGTTGTAAACAATAGCCATCCTTTCGTTTGGATTGATTTGCTTATGGAACATTATTTCCAAGACTTTGCCTCTTCTCTTGGGCAAGTACGTTTTGTGTTTAAATAGTGTTATTTTCTCATGTTTAATTTATTTAGAGCTTATTATATTATATTGTAAATCACATGAGATTTTTTTTGTGGTTTTATGTACTTTTAGACAAAATTAGACAAATTGCTTCGGAACTCAATAGCTTCGCTTCTCAACACTCATGGAACTCATTCCGGGGTTCAACTGTATATTGAAACCTCATGTTACACAATAGACATAGAAGTGACAAGAAATCTTGAGGTTGTGGATGTAAATAAACTATATATCACTTCAAAAATAGAACAACTTAAAAACATAATGGTTTAATACAAGGCTGTTTCACATGCAACTCCAGTATAATGGAAGAGAACATCAGCATTGCAGAGTAATTTCATTTGACTTTATTTGTATTTGATCAATTAAATTTAAAGATCATTTTGGACAATCCTACACATTTCTGAGACATCCACTGGAGTAAAATTGCAAATTACAGGAGTATTTTATTCCTCCTTGAACCTACGTCTTGATTGGACCTAATTACACCAGGAAATCTGATGTATGAACACCACAATTAAAAAAAATACTCATCTGCTTTGCTGCTTGGAAGCCTCACTCTGACATTCCTCTCCTGCATTGTGTGTGATCTGGTTCTTGCAAGGATTTTTCTCGGGGATCAAAGGTGGTTAAACCACACTTGTGGCAAGCTGATTGTGTCGTATGTTTTAACAGAAGTGATACATTAAGTTGATGATTAACTAAAAATTCCAAAACTGCTAGCCGGAGAACTCATGGGAGGTGGATCTACAACATTTGGAGAGCCTGGTTGATGATAAGACATCCCTTCTAATTGTCACCAATCCGTCCAATCCATGTGGCTCTGTTTTCACCAAAGAACACCTACAGAAGATTCTCACAGGTCAGGAGCAATACTGTCGCAACTCTTGCACATAAATCCCCTCTATTGATTTATTTATTGGTTGTTGTTTTTCACAGTGGCTTCCAGAAACTGTTTACCCATCCTGGCAGATGAAATCTATGGCAACATGGTGAGTCCACTGTACTGGTTTTAAAATGTTGTATCAAATTGACATGTGCATTTGGCTAGATTTTATGGAGAAATGGCAAGAGACATTTTTCAATATAAGTGACAGCAGAGATTGTTTGTTTTGCGGTATTTGTCCTGGAGGATAGTAGACAATACCACAGCATTATATACTGTATGATCCATTGAATGTCCCCGTGACATTCTGTCTGTCTAATCCAGCCATCGATCTTACCGACCGACTGGCCGGGATGGGAACGTTTAAAAAAAAAAAAAAAAAAAAAAGCTCTGAGGACGGCTCAAAATGCTTTTTTTTTTTGGTCCTCCTGGCCTCTAAACTGTGTACCCGTGACACACAGGCCTGTCAAATGTTATTTGTTATCTCGGTCTGATATTTACATCTTTTTGATGAGCTGAAACATTTAAATAAGAAAATGATGCAAAACATAATCATTTGAGAAGAGGGTAAATACTTTTTCACAGTACTGTAGATCTGAGTGTCAATGGAAATTAACAGAACAAGGATCTTATAATCAACTAGAATTTGCATTTCCTGAAGGAATTGCGTGTGAAGGTGAAGAAGTTGAATAAATATTTAAGGAATGTTGAAGAATGATGTTGAAACGAGTTGAATCGGTTGAAAAATGTAGAATTGAGAAGGGAAAAAGGAATTGGATGTGAATTTCAAAATAAAAGATGTGAAGTTTTTGGGAAGTTGTGGAATAGGTACAAAAATGATGAACAGTTGAAAGTTGGAATGGGTTGAATCGGTTGAAAAATGTAGAAATGAGAAGGGAAAAGGGAATTGGGTGTGAATTTCAAAATAAAAGATGTGAAGTTTTTGGTAAGTTGTGGAATAGGTGGAAGAATGATGAACAGTTGAAAGTTGGAATGGGTTGAATCGGTAGATAAATGTAGAAATGAGAAGGGAAAAAGGAATTGGGTGTGAATTTCAAAATAAAAGATGTGAAGTTTTTCGGAAGTGGGAAGTTGTGGAATAGGTAGAAAAATGATGAACAGTTGAAAGTTGGAATGGGTTGAATCGGTTGAAAAATGTAGAAATGAGAAGGGAAAAAGGAATTGGGTGTGAATTTCAAAATAAAAGATGTGAAGTTTTTGGTAAGTGGGAAGTTGTGGAATAGGTAGAAAAATGATGAACAGTTGAAAGTTGGAATGGGTTGAATCGGTTGAAAAATGTAGAAATGAGAAGGGAAAAAGAAATTGGGTGTGAATTTCAAAATAAAAGATGTGAAGTTTTTGGTAAGTGGGAAGTTGTGGAATAGGTAGAAAAATGATGAACAGTTGAAAGTTGGAATGGGATGAATCGGTTGAAAAATGTAGAAATGAGAAGAGAAAAAGAAATTGTGTGAATTTCAAAATAAAAGATGTGAAGTTTTTGGGAAGTTGTGGAATAGGTCGAAAAATGATGAACAGTTGAAAGTTGGAAAGGGTTGAATCGGTTGAAAAATGTAGAAATTAGAGTAGAAAAAGGAAATTTTAGAGAATTTTGGTTGAATTTCAAAATAAAAGATGTGAAGTTTTTGGTAAGTGGGAAGTTGTGGAATAGGTAGGCAAAAGATGAATAGTTGAAAGTTGGAACGAGTTGAATCGGTGGAAAAATGTAGAAGTTAGAAGTGAAAAACGAAATTTTATGAAATTTTGCAAAATTTTATGCAAATTTTAAAAGTGAAAACGTGAAAATTTTGAATTTGGCAAGTTCGGGAATGTCCCCAATGTGATTTGAATGTGTTGAATGATGTGAATTTCAAACAGGAACAACGTAAATGTGAAATGTTGAATCTGCCATTAAGAATGAATGGGGCAAAAATCGCCGTAAATTTGTGAATTTTGCGAAAACGGAAAATTTTTGGAACGAGAAAAATGTGAGCACCCATGTCATGAATATTTGGAATAAGTGAAAAGTGGAACGGAGTGAATCGGTTGAAGTATGTGGAAGTAGTTAAGCGGCGAAAAAGTGAGCGGAATAAGTAGAATAATAACTAGAATTTGCAATTCCTGAAGGAATTGCGTGTGAAGGTGAAGAAGTTGAATAAATATTTAAGGAATGTTGCAGAATGATGTTGAAACGAGTTGAATCGGTTGAAAAATGTAGAAATGAGAAGGGAAAAGGAACTGGGTGTGAATTTCAAAATAAAAGATGTGAAGTTTTTGGTAAGTTGTGGAATAGGAAAAAAAATGATGAACAGTTGAAAGTTGGAATGGGTTGAATCGGTTGAGAAATGTAGAAATGAGAAGGGAAAAAGGAAATGGGTGTGAATTTCAAAATAAAAGACGTGAAGTTTTTGGTAAGTGGGAAGTTGTGGAATAGGTAGAAAAATGATGAACAGTTGAAAGTTGGAATGGGTTGAATCGGTTGAAAAATGTAGAAGTGAGAAGGGAAAAAGGAATTGGGTGTGAATTTCAAAATAAAAGATGTGAAGTTTTTGGGAAGTGGGAAGTTGTGGAATAGGTAGAAAAAGTGATGAACAGTTGAAAGTTGGAATGGCTTGAATCGGTTGAAAAATGTAGAAATGAGAAGGGAAAAAGGAATTGGGTGTGAATTTCAAAATAAAAGATGTGAAGTTTTTGGGAAGTGGGAAGTTGTGGAATAGGTATAAAAATGATGAACAGTTGAAAGTTGGAATGGGTTGAATCGGTTGAAAAATGTAGAAATTAGAGTAGAAAAACGAAATTTTAGAGAATTTTGGTTGAATTTCAAAATAAAAGATATGAAGTTTTTGGTAAGTGGGAAGTTGTGGAATAGGTAGGCAAAAGATGAATAGTTGAAAGTTGGAACGAGTTGAATCAGTGGAAAAATGTAGAAGTTAGAAGTGAAAAACGAAATTTTATGAAATTTTGCAAAATTTTATGCAAATTTTAAAAGTGAAAACGTGAACATTTTGAATTTGGCAAGTTCGGGAATGTCCCCAATGTGATTTGAATGTGTTGAATGATGTGAATTTCAAACAGGAACAACGTAAATGTGAAATGTTGAATCTGCCATTAAGAATGAATGGGGCAAAAATCGCCATAAATTTGTGAATTATGCGAAAACGGAAAATTTTTGGAACGAAAAAAATGTGAGCACCCATGCCATGAATTTTTGGAATAAGTGAAAAGTGGAATGGAGTGAATCGGGTGAAGTATGTGGAACTAGTTAAGCGGCGAAAAAGTGAGCGGAATAAGTAGTATAATAATAAAGGACAGGAATAACAATAGTGTGAAGGTCTTCACCTTCACACTAACTAGAATTTGCAATTCCTGAAGGAATTGCGTGTGAAGGTGAAGAAGTTGAATAAATATTTAAGGAATGTTGCAGAATGATGTTGAAACGAGTTGAATCGGTTGAAAAATGTAGAAATGAGAAGGGAAAAAGGAATTGGGTGTGAATTTCAAAATAAAAGATGTGAATTTTTTGGTAAGTTGTGGAATAGGTAGAAAAATGATGAATAGTTGAAAGTTGGAATGGGTTGAATCGGTTGAAAAATGTAGAAATGAGAAGGGAAAAAGGAATTGGGTCTGAATTTCAAAATAAAAGATGTGAACTTTTTGGGAAGTTGTGGAATAGGTAGAAAAATGATGAACAGTTGAAAGTTGGAATGGGTTGAATCGGTTGAAAAATGTAGAAATGAGAAGGGAAAAAGGAATTGGGTGTGAATTTCAAAATAAAAGACGTGAAGTTTTTGGTAAGTGGGAAGTTGTGGAATAGGTAGAAAAATGATGAACAGTTGAAAGTTGAAATGGGTTGAATCGGTAGAAAAATGTAGAAATGAGAAGGGAAAAAGGAATTGGGCGTGAATTTCAAAATAGAAGATGTGAATTTTTTGGTAATTGGGAAGTTGTGGAATAGGTAGAAAAATGATGAACAGTTGAAAGTTGGAATGGGTTGAATCGGTTGAAAAATGTAGAAATGAGAAGGGAAAAGGGAATTGGGTGTGAATTTCAAAATAAAAGATGTGAATTATTTGGTAAGTGGGAAGCTGTGGAATAAGTAGAAAAATGATGAACAGTTGAAAGTTGGAATGGGTTGAATCGGTTGAAAAATGTAGAAATGAGAAGGGAAAGGGGAATTGGTAATGAATTTCAAAATAAAAGATGTGAAGTATTTGGTAGGTTGTGGAATAGGTAGAAAAATGATGAACAGTTGAAAGTTGGAATGGGTTGAATCGGTTGAAAAATGTAGAAATTAGAGTAGAAAAAGGAAATTTTAGAGAATTTTGGTTGAATTTCAAAATAAAAGATGTGAATTTTTTGGTAAGTGGGAAGTTGTGGAATAGGTAGGCAAAAGATGAATAGTTGAAAGTTGGAACGAGTTGAATCGGTGGAAAAATGTAGAAGTTAGAAGTGAAAAACGAAATTTTATGAAATTTTGCAAAATTTTATGCAAATTTTAAAAGTGAAAACGTGAAAATTTTGAATTTGGCAAGTTTGGGAATGTCCCCAATGTGATTTGAATGTGTTGAATCATGTGAATTTGAAACTGGAACAACGTAAATGTGAAATGTTGAATCTGCCATTAAGAATGAATGGGGCAAAAATCGCCATAAATTTGTGAATTATGCGAAAACGGAAAATTTTTGGAACGAGAAAAATGTGAGCACCCATGCCATGAATTTTTGGAATAAGTGAAAAGTGGAATGGAGTGAATCGGGTGAAGTATGTGGAACTAGTTAAGCGACAAAAAAGTGAGCGGAATAAGTAGAATAATAACTAGAATTTGCAATTCCTGAAGGAATTGCGTGTGAAGGTGAAGAAGTTGAATAAATATTTAAGGAATGTTGCAGAATGATGTTGAAACGAGTTGAATCGGTTGAAAAATGTAGAAATGAGAAGGGAAAAAGGAACTGGGTGTGAATTTCAAAATAAAAGATGTGAAGTTTTTGTTAAGTTGTGGAATAGGTAAAGAAATGATGAACAGTTGAAAGTTGGAATGGTTTGAATCGGTTGAAAAATGTAGAAATGAGAAGGGAAAAAGGAATTGGATGGGAATTTCAAAATAAAAGACGTGAAGTTTTTGGTAAGTGGGAAGTTGTGGAATAGGTAGAAAAATGATGAACAGTTGAAAGTTGGAATGGGTTGAATCGGTTGAAAAATGTAGAAATGAGAAGGGAAAAAGGAATTGGTTGTGAATTTCAAAATAAAAGAAGTGAAGTTTTTGGTAAGTGGGAAGTTGTTGAATAGGTAGAGAAAAGATGAACAGTTGAAAGTTGGAATGGGTTGAATCGGTTGAAAAATGTAGAAATGAGAAGGGAAAAGGGAAAAAGGAATTGGGTGTGAATTTCAAAATAAAAGATGAAAACGTGAAAATGTTGAATTTGGCAAGTTTGGGAATGTCCCCAATGTGATTTGAATGTGTTGAATTATGTGAATTTCAAACAGGAACAACGTAAATGTGAAATGTTGAATCTGCCATTAAGAATGAATGGGGCAAAAATCGCTGTAAATTTGTGAATTTTGCGGAAACGGAAAATTTTTGGAACGAGAAAAATGTGAGCACCCATGCCATGAATATTTGGAATAAGTGAAAAGTGGAATGGAGTGAATCGGTTGAAGTATGTGGAAGTAGTTAATGGACAAAAAAGTGAGCGGAAGATGTTGAATAATAATAATAACTAGAATTTGCAATTCCTGAAGGAATTGCGTGTGAAGGTGAAGAAGTTGAATAAATATTGAAGGAATGCTGCAGAATGATGTTGAAACGAGTTGAATCGGTTGAAAAATGTAGAAATGAGAAGGGAAAAAGGAACTGGGTGTGAATTTCAAAATAAAAGATGTGAATTTTTTGGTAAGTTGTGGAATAGGTAGAAGAATGATGAACAGTTGAAAGT